>NW_017728914.1:20384654-20393056 GCF_001723895.1 Crocodylus porosus
GCACCACACCAGAGCACCACGAGTGCTCGTAAAGCCGCGCCAGAGAAACTCTGGAAGTCAGATAGTGCTCATCTCCCAGCTCACAGGAAGGTTTACCACCACAGGGCTAGGATGAGAATCCAGAGTACATTCACCAGCAGCCCACCTCATGATGGTCAAATCAAAAGCTGGAATTATGTGGTAGCCTCCTCCCTCCCAAGTAGTCTAGTTTTGGGCTCCCCACATGGACCTACTTATGAACCCTAATCCCAACCAACATGCCAAGGCATGCTGAAATTCAGCAAAGATTACTGGCCAAGAAAAATCACCCAGTGGCTGACCTAATA
Organism: Crocodylus porosus; assembly: GCF_001723895.1. Classification (NCBI taxonomy): domain Eukaryota; kingdom Metazoa; phylum Chordata; order Crocodylia; family Crocodylidae; genus Crocodylus; species Crocodylus porosus. Next base: position 20,384,981 of record NW_017728914.1, read on the forward strand.
TAGATGAAAGAAGCTGAATTCATTCTCACAGGCAAGCTAAGGAAGTACAGGCTGCACGAATGGATTGTAAGGTGGATAGAAAGTTGGCTGGAGAATCAGGTCCAGAGGGTAGTAATCAATGGCTTGATGTCTAGTTGGCAGCTGGTATCACAGAGTGCCCCAGGAGTTAGTCCCAGAGCTAGTTTTGTTCAATATCTTCATCAATGACCTGGAAGATGGTAGAGAGTACACCCACATCAAGTTTGCAGATGACAGAAAGTTAGGGGGAGTAGTAGATACACTGGAGGGTAAGGTTAGGATTCAGAGGGACCTAGACAAATTAGAGGGCTGGGACTAAAGGAATGTCATGACAAGTGCAACAAAGACAACTGCAAAGTCCTGCACTTAGGATGGAACAATCCCATGCACCAGTACAGGCTGGGGGCTGACTGGCTGGGCAGCAGTTCTGCAGAGAAGGACCTGGGGGTTACAGTGGACAGTAAGTTGAATATGAGGCAACAGTGTGCCCTTGTTGCCAAGAAGGCTAATGGCATACTGGGCTGCATCGGTAGGAGTGTTGCCAGCAGGTCAAGGGAAGTGATTCTTCCCCTCTATTCAGCACTGGTGAGACCACATCTGGAGTCCTGTGTCCAGTTTTGGGTCCCTCACTCCAGAAGGGATGTGGACAAATTGGAAAGAGTCCAGTACAGAGTAACAAAAATGGTTCAGGGGCTGGGGCACATGACTTCTGAAGAGAGGGTGAGGGAACTGGGCTTATTTAGTCTGGAGAAGAGAAGACTGAGAGGGAATTTAGTAGCAGCCTTCAACTACCTGAAGTGGGGGTTGAACGAGGATGTAGCTATTGTGTTCTCAGTGGTGGCAGATGACAGAACAAGGAGCAATGTTCTCAAGCTGCAGAAAGGGAAGTTTAGGTTAGATATTAGGAAGAATTTTCTCACTAGGAGTGTAGTGAAAAAGTGGAACAAATTTGCTCCTGGTCAGCCACACCAGCAGGGGGGAGTTCTCTGTCCCCAGTCCTAGCGCTGCTCAACTCCCAGCTTCCCCCAGGAGCTGATCAGCGCTGGGACGGGGTCCCTTTCTGAGCCCCCTTCCCTCCCCCCGCCCCCAAAACCTGGTGCTGCATAGCTCCCAACCGGTGCCAGAGCCAAGCAGACTGGAGCTGGGAAGCTCTCAACATTTGCTCCCAACAGGGTACATGTATAAACACATGCCCATGGAAGGCTTACTGTGCAGTAATTTCCTGCGCAATAAGTCTATATTGCGTTAATAGCACACGTAGAGACGCTCAAAGACATTCATTTTCAGTTTTACTAGTTCAGAAACAAGTACAAAATTGGTTCTGTTTGCATTAGCTGCACAGCTAAGTTGTCACAAGCCGTTTCCTAGTGGCAAGGAGAAGTAGCCTTCCTTGCCAGCTTTCACTCACTACACACACATACACACATGCAGCAAGTAGATAAGGACTGAGACTCCAGTTTCCCTGATAGACCAGGTGCCATCCTCAGGGACTGCTTTATCTTATCCTACTCGGATAGAAAGTCAGACTTTGGCTTAGAGGATTTTCTGATAGGTGGTTGCCTCCTCCAGCTTTACCTGTGCTCAGTCCTTTAAGCTAGTTATTCTCAAACTTTTTTGGACCAGGACCCATTTGTAAACATCAGTGGCCAGTCCCAACCCAGTGCCCCTCACTCCTGACTCACAGCCCTCCAGCCCTCCCCCCACGTGTGGGGCAGGGGTGGCATGTGGATGCCCCAAGCAGCCCCTTGCAGGCTGGACCTCTGCCAGCCTGCAAGGGAAAAGCCAGTTTCCACATTTTTCTCCTTTAAAAGGAGAATCATTTTTTTTAAATTTGTTGATTCATTGTTAAAAGTTTGTTTGCAACCCTTTCATATATTCTTACAACCCACTTCGGGTCATCCACCCCAGGTTGAGAAATTCTGCTTTAAGCCTTCCGCAGCCCTAGTTCCATGCTAACACAATCCTCTTTCTTAGCCTACACTGCACCCTAGCGATAGATGTTCATTTCTACTGGCTGGCTGGCAAACCACCTCTCTTCTGAGTGTAGGCACGCACATAGACTCAGAGCTGTTTCAAAGGGGAATGTTTCAAAAGGGCCGCAGCTGTCGTGGTCTAATCGTTACTTGTGGACAAATGGGAACAATGCAAACATAGCAGAACCGCTCCAACTTTAATACCACTTCATCCAGTATTAAAGTGTTTTCCAACAGTTGTACTGTTGAACTTGTTCACATGGAAGGATTGGAATGTGACAGCTGTGGCCCTTTTGAAATGGCTCCAACAGATGTGCATCCACACCCTGATACCTGCCCAACTCCAAGGCTACAGCTATGGGAACAAAGCCGAACGGTGCAGACACCAGTAGAGAGAGCAAGATCCGAATTCTGCAAGTGGTTTAGGAGGAATGACTAAGACTGAAGATGAAGCTTAGAGGAATTAGACTGAATAGCAAGGAGATTTCTTGCTACAGAGATGCACAGGACTGTGGGATAGTCATTGTGGGAATCATTGGGTGCATCAGTTACTGAAGCAATGGGGAAGTGACTGGCCCTAGCTGAGTTTCTTCAGTAGTTCCATGCTCTTAAAGACCAGGAAGACTCTGGATGCAGGGTGCCAGCTCCCCATTACTATGCCCTGTCTATAGAAACCTTTCAGGCTGCAGTAAGGGAGGGAGGGCCAGAAGAGCTGTCTTTGGGGCTGAGCCACAGTAAAGCATCTTTCAAGCTGCTCATACCACACAGCCAAACGCTGTCATTGCTGAGGAACGCTGTGGTGAGAGAGCTGCACCACTAACATTCTCGTAACAGAAAGGGCATTATGGGGAACAGGCCACCCTTGCACGAAGGGGCTGGGATCAAACAAAGCACTGGAGAGCGGGCCAGCCCACAAAGATTGGATCTGGAGCTGGACTTGCCTCAGACTTGAGGGCGGGACCTGGACCTGGGATGCAGTTATGGGGCCGGTCCCATTTCCACGTTCACTCCTTGCAGCCTTTCTGAAGGTAGCGTATCATCGATGTAAAGTGTGCAGGAGTAAGTGAACCATGATCTTCTGAGGCTATCATCACTACCACTCTGTACAGAAGTCTGTGTTGCTGTAGAACCAGGGTTTTAGTGCCAGTTCCCCAATATAAGTCAGAGATAGGGAGAGAAAATGAAACATTGTTAAACATCAGCCGTTTCCCCCATACCACCACCACCACTGCACATTTCCACCAGCTTTAGGAACTCATACTCAGACCCTCCATCCCCAGTATGTCCTGCTTGCTCCCAGACTGGAAGCGTTATAAAAATAGCTGAGTGAACTATAACCAGCCCCAGTAGAAACCAGCACACAAACTTTTAAAACAGCCCAATAAGTAACCCCCATTTGTCTGAAGTTTAATAAATGGTTTAGGGACGTGTGGGCAGGGGGTACCCATTCCCACCATTCTCTTTTTTACTCAAGCCACTTCACTGACGTTCACAGCCCAAAGTGACTGGATACAGTGTCAAGACACATTTGCTGTAATTTAAGTGGTTAAATATTCCCTCTCATCCTGGAAACAGATTAGCCCTTCCAGTGGGATTACCATAGATAGAAGAACTGAGCAAATCAACACCACAAGCCCTCAAAACACTGACATTTCCCATTTCAAAATAGAGGCAAACTCAGCCCTACATGGCAAAATTGCCTGCCATCTATATGCAAAGAAATAAAACAGCTAATATTATCCTCCTCACAACTGCCTGACCAGACAAGTGCCATGGACTCTTAGCTAGACCATGAGAAAGAGTTTATTGGACAAAAAAACACCTGTAACATGTCTAGGAATAAAAGACAAAGTTGTTCTAAATCAAAAAGTTAAAATGTCTTTAGAGCCAGCCAAGAACCAGGGAATAAAAAACACATTTGTTTTGTTTATCTGCATTCAACATAAAAATCAGGCAAAGTCATTGCCCAGCATAGGAAACTGTCTACCAAAAAATTTTAAATCTAATGCTCAACAAGAGGGTCAGGTGAGAGAAATAGATCATAACAATCACAGGAGCATCTCTGACCAAATACAGGGGCCAGACTAGAAGTCAATGCTGCAAACATTCATCTCAGGAATGAGCATTCCCCTCACCTCTCCTCTGTAAGTATTCATAGTATGCAACTCTAGTGCAGAGGAACTACGATCACTCGGGATTAGAAAAAATCTTAGATATCACGCATGCTGGCTAGAGAAAGGAACTGATGGTGTGATCTGCTGACACAGCAAAGGATTGCAAGGCAGGAATTCCTGGGACCTGAGAATCTCCATGTGCTAAAAAATACCCCACCATGGTTTGCCACAATATATGCACATTCAGAAGTGGTGTAAACAGGCCAGGATGCCTGAGCACCTTGTGTTGTGCAAGGCATGCACAGCAAAGGAACCAGGCCCAGAATGTAACAGCTGGAGTTGGTCACATGTGACAGTACCTAAAAGTGACCCAGCCAGAAAGATTACAGCCTTACCTCCTGTAGCAAGAGATGCTAAATTGCTGCCAGACACAAATACTGAAGTAAGCAAGACCCTGTGCCACACATGAGACCTAAATTATGCAACAGGTTTCTGCAGTCATGCAGCAAAGAACTGAGAGGCCCTCTGTACCACTCCAGCCCAGTTCAACCCACATACTGGCCTCCTTGCATTCATTTATCTTCATATCAACTCAATTTTTTTTTTACGCTGTCCCAACTGCAAAGCTTTTTTGACATGTTGCAGACAGCTGTACTGACCTGACCTAGACACTGCCAGTGAAGAAACTGGTAGTCCAGACACATGGGTAGTGGGGAGTGGGACTTTGGAAGCCAGGGAGGTGTGGAAGCATGTTAGGATTTCTGGAATGAAGGCTGTAGCTGAGGCTTCCGGTTCCAGGATGTAAAACAGGTATAGAGGCAACTTTCCATTTGATGGAAGACAGTAACAGATCCAGGAACAGGGCAAGGTGGGGGATGCCTCCCCAGCTTTGGCCATGCTGAGTTTGCTGCCTGGTCAGCATGGGCTCCTCATGAAGCTCCATGTGAACAGTCAAGTCTGAGCTCATCTATTGATTGGCGGGGTGGGGTGAGGAGTCTGCACTAAGCACCTGCTTTATGTAGCTCTGGAGCCCAAGGGATAAGCACGGCTGCTATTTGACCTTCCCTTGTCTCCCCCTTCCCAGGGAATTTAACAGCAGCAGAAAGGAGGGCATGACTGGCAGTGGTGGCACTCACCCTCTGGACTCTGGAACTGTGGGAAAGTGGGGGCTCCAGGCAAACCCCACAGAGAGCTCAGTGTGACACACAGAGGTGCAACCAAGCTGCCACCCCGATGGAAGATGGGGACTTGAATTTCTTGTTCTCCAATTAATCACCCCCCCACACACACACATACACCTCACCTTGCTATCTGCTGCTACATGACCAATGTCATAACCAATGCCCACATTAACCTATTTCAGCTGCAATGATGAGGTCAGATACAGTTAGCTGTGAAGCTGAACTATGGAAATATAACTCTCCCTCAAGAGGACTGGGGGGGTTGATTGTTTTGGGGGGTTTTTTTAAATGAAAGCCAAGACTTTTGTGTTGTGGAGCACACAAACAAAAAGACTCTCCAAATTGCACAGCATTAGAAGTGCCTCGCACAAGTAACTAGCAACCCCCGGTGTATGGTGCCCGGAGGCCAAAGAACATGGACACCTAGGTGGTAGCTTACTGTTGCCTGGGCTGATTTCCAAGAAGGGCACGGTACCTTCACTCAGTGCTAGGTAGTGAGAGCCTTGATCAGCATCTAATCTACAGCACCACCCTGTGTAACAGCAACACCCCTCCCTTAATATACACACAACAGCCACCCACCCTCAGCATTGCACAGCTCAGCTGGGATAGCAACAGCCTGTCTTGAGAAAAGGATCCAAGCAACCTGCTCTTTCTGTCCTTCCCCACTTCCACCTTATTGCACTCATTGCCTGAATGGTACTTTCACCAGCGCAAAGCAACTTTCTCTAGGCAGCCAGAATTTGCAGTCTCACCTGACTGACCAGTACATTTCTTGAGGGGGAAAAAATAGTTAATGTCCTATGGCCAAGTCTGGATTGATGTTACCCACAAGCCCCTTTTTCTGCTACACTAGGTGTTACGATGCACTGTCAGGGTGCTGCCTAACCCAGTGCAGTTGAACTAGTTGCAACATTTCTGCCCCTTCTCCAGGAAGCAAGAGCACAAAACTGGATGTATCCCCAGTGATTTATGCCATATTCCTCCCTGCAGGATCCGCATGCCCTTCTCCTTGCCCTCATGCTGCAGACACCTGCATGGAAGTTCAGACTGAGACGTGTTAAACAGTGTTGCTGACTGCCCTGATGTACATCGCCATCCGTTCCGAGGAAAAGCTCATGCATTTTAATTATATAATAATGCTGTCACATTTTGGATAGCAAAACAGCCGCTTTTTTGTCCTAAGAGGGAAGAGGAGAAGAAGAACCAGTTCATTAAATCTATTTTAGGAAGTCAGTAAATAAGATCAAAGCCATAGATATTTAATATACGTATGAAAGAGTGTGAGAAGGGAGTTGGTACTGAAGTGCCAAACTCTACAGCAGGTAGTTTGAGGAGCACGGGGTAGATGTACAAGACCCGAGGCCCAGGAGGAGCTAATGAGAAACAAGTTCTGCCCTGTTGAAACTTACCACTTGATGATTATAATAGTTAGTGTCAATTTGCTTCTTACCCAAGATTGTTTCTTTCCCACACCCAAATATTCAGGTTACGCTGCATCAGTATTTCACAGGGGTTGGCTGAACTCAGCTGCCAGCCTCCTTCAAATCCAGCCAACCAGGCTGCTTTCTGTTGGCCTTTTCATAAGATGCTTTGAATGAAACAAAACAGGCAACCAGAGACTGACACCCAGCGACCAGCACTGTGCCGGCCTATTAGTCCTGCTGGATGTTTCAGCAGGCTGCGAGGCGGGATTGGCAGAGGTTTGAACTGCAGAGGGCGGATTTGGCAAGGCTCCTCGTCTCCCAGGCAGTAACTGCAAAGGCCAGAAACCTACTGGTTATGCGGCGGGAAGTCAGGTTTGCACCTCCCCATGGGAGAGAGCAGCTGAGGTGCTGGAGCCTCTTCAACCCTTGCACATCAGCCACGCTAGTCTCTCCAGGGCACCGGGCTTTTGAAGATGCGTTTTTTGCCTCACTCCAGCCTGTTGCTTCCTTTCATAAACAGACCGTTTCCTTGCATACAAATCAGACGTGCGCTTGCCTCTTCTGCAGCAGCCGCCTTATCGCACGGGCCTTGGTGGTGCTCCTAAAGTCAATGGGTGAGGCGGGTTTCCCTTGCAGCAATCGGAGACAGGTGTCACATCCCAGGCACTGGCCTGCCCAAGGCATCCTTTGCCTTCGAAGCAGCAGGTGCCTGCCTGGCTGGCAAGAGGTGCCTGGGGAAGCTGGCAGTACTTACGTGGTATCTGGGTCCATGAAGGCAGTTTTCCTTAAGCATTCCTGGGGATAACTTCTTCCGGTGGGGTTCAGCACCCTCCCCTCCCCCAAGGTGTTGGGGCTTAAAGCCCACTTTATGGAAACGGGAGGCTCCTGCTCCTGAGGGCAGGTGAAACCCGGGGGCATCCGAACCCCAAACCTCCTGCACGTAGGATGCCCACCAAAAGACTGGAAATATCTGGTGGGGTGGACGACGTTTGCCGGTTGCAGGGCCACTTACGGTTCTGGACTGACTCGCAGATTTGGACTCGATTTGGTTTGGAACATGACAAATTTCTCTTAAAAAAAAAAAAAAGGCCTGGGGAAGCTGGCAAAGCACCCGCTGCCCTGGAAGGGCCTTATGCGCGGCCGGGCACCGCAAGGAGCTGGCGGGAAGAAGGCGCGGGAGCGCCGGGTCGCGGCCGCCGCAGTGCCCCCCGGCCCCGCACACTCACCCGCGCCCTGGCTGCCGCTGCCCACGCGGATGGCGGTGTCCAGCAGGACGGACTCGGCGTTGCCCATGGCCCGGCTCTCGGTGCTCGCGGACTCCAGCCCTTGGCAGCCCGCGCCGCTCCCGCCAGATCCCGTTCGA
>NW_017728914.1:20393156-20428921 GCF_001723895.1 Crocodylus porosus
GGGCGGGCGGCACCTGCCCGGCGCCAAGCGCGGGGAAGCCCGTCCCGCCACGGGGCGCTTGTTCAATAAAGCCCTCCTGGGGCTTCGCTGGTTGCCCCCTGCTCCCTTGTTGCTGCTGCTGCTGCTGCAGGCCTCGGGGTGTTTCTAGCCGATGAGTAAATATTGGTGGAAGGGCTGATGGAAATATACCGGCGACGTGTCTAGCACAGGAGTGCTCAGATTCCTTCTATTAGGACACGTCTAATACAACAGAGGTGTTACCAAAATACAAATATGCATGATTTTAAAAGTCTGCATAATTATGCAGAGGCTTCCCAGAGGCACTGGGTGTTTTCTGGGGACTTTGGCTCCACTGTGCCAACGCTGCTGCTGGGACCGAAGCTGGAGGTTTCTGGCTGCAGGGTTTTGCCCCTCTGCTCAGGGTCAGGCTGATCATCAGATTTGGGGGCAGAAAGGAATATTACCCCATGGTCAGGCTGGTATGGACTGGGGAGTGGGGTGCCATCCCCTGTGAATGGAGTGTGGCCCTCCACCTGGGATCTCTCCGGCCTGTACTGACAACATTTCATGGAAACAGGATGTCTTTCCCCATGGCAGGTTCAGGTGTTAGGTCTGTGTTGTGTCAGGGTTGAGGGCAGTCTCATGTAGAGTTTAGATTATGGATTGTATAGGATGGTTTGGATAGGGATGATCCTGCCTTGCGCGGGGGGTTGGGCTAGATATCTCTGGAGGTCCTTTGCAGCCCTACTTCTCTATGATTTTATGATTCATCTGCCTTGAATTGAACATTGATGTCAGAGGTATCAGGACAGTGCTCCTGGTACCAACACAGCCTATTAACACTTGGGGCACAAGATAACAGGGAGAGCTTCCCGGTGGACTTGACTTTGAAAGGGCCTTAGTAAAGTCATTGGGTCCCACTAATTTCTGTCTGTAGTTCCACTAACTTCAAGAGAACACAGGGACTCTCAACCCAGTCCAGACCAACAGTCTGTCTATCCTGGTATCAAATAGTGGTCAGTACTTGTTGTTTCAAAGGAGGTGAAAGTAACTCTGCAGCAGGCAAATATTTAATAACTTGGGACAAATTTCTTCCTAATTCCAGGTAGCTTGGGTTTGCCTTATACCCCAAAGCATGAGGCTCTAAGTCCTACCATTTCCTGTGAGCTCCTGTGGTTCCCTGCCTACATGGAATAGCAGGCACCTCTCCTGATTAAGTTTTGCAGAGTACTAAGGCTAAGTACAGACAAAAAGTCTGAGGCTTAAACGATTCAGTCTCTGCAGGCTAGTATGAGCTGCATAGATCGACCTGATAAGTGAACAGACATTCACTTTTAATTCTGGAAATGTAGCCATATGCCTGCAATGGTCCAGGCCAAAAGCTGGAGGGTGCTAGAGCACACCTCCCTGCTCAGCTGGTGCAGACAGCTTGGGCCAAGTCTAGCCCACCCACCCTGTAAGGAACGGGGCATCCTGGGATGCTGGGGGAACTATGAGTTAACTTGAATATGGAGGGGATCTGGGACAGAAGTTCGGTAAACCAATTGAATCTAAATCAGTTAAGTCTGATACTACATCTATCCAGGTTTATCTTAAACTGGTTTTGGCCATTTTGAAAGTGGCTTATATGCACTGAACTTCTGTTGCATTACAGATTTGAATTAGTTTCTGATCACTTATACTGGCTTCTGTGTAATTGCTGTCCCTAGTCTAACAGACTTCCTGGATTTTGCCCCTCCACTCCAGGGTTTTGCCCCTCCACTCAGGGTCAAGCCAATCCTCATATTTGGGGTCAGGAAGATATTTTACGCATGGTCAGATTGGTATGGACTGTGGGCGGGGAGGAGGGATTGCCTTCCTCTGTAACAGGAGTGTGACCTTCCACCTGGGATCTCTTGAGCACATATTGACATTTCACAGAAGCAGGACATTGGCTGCTGCAGTTCCCCAAGCTGCTTATGATATAAATGCAACATGATGAGTAGATCTTCTGTGGTAGTGTTTAGAAGTGTGCAAGGCCTGTAGGACAGTAGTAGTATTTCCCCTTACAGGGACACTGCCTTCCAATCTCAGTGTCTCTTATCAAATTACATAATGTAGAGAGCAAGGCTGAGGAAGGCGGATGCTCTGCTAATGTGTATGAGCAGCAGAGTGACGATGACATCTGGGTACTCCTTATCTGACAGCTAATGCACTTTTTATCTCCTCTGGTAGGTGTGTGTGATGCTACAAGGCCTCATTTTTTAAACTCCAGCAGCCTTCAAAAGCATCCTGCAGCTGTGGATGGTACTGACCTCAGACACTTCAGGCGGAAGTTTAATAATCCTTTTTTTCCAGTAATAATGCTAATTTCCAAAGCAATATCCAAATATTAGCTGGTTAATGGTGGCAACAGCCCTGTTAGATTGGTACATGACATTAATCCTGTTTCATAGCTGGAGAAAGTGAATGATTTACATAAGGCCATATAACAAGTTATCATTAGAACCAGGAATTGAACTGTGTGGTCATTCTCTAAGACCTGGCTATTACTGAACCTTCAAAGGGCACCCAATTCACAGACTGTCTTAACAATAAGGGGATGAGCCTGCATGCTCTGCTTATACTCACCAGATACCTGGAGTTGAGAGTAGGTTATTTTCAGTCCTGAGGAGGTTAAGTAATAGATACAGAAGCTTGCTGTGTCCCATAATAACAGGAGAGTTAGAGCTGCTGTTGCAGGGGTGCTGCAGGTTAGTAGTTGCCCACTGTAAAAGTTAACCAACTCAAAAGCCAAGGAAACAGGCTCTAGAGCCAAACGGTTGGCATATGCTATATTTTGTGATTACTTAGACTTATAATTACCGGGAATTCAGGCAGGGATGGGACCCCTGAAGCACAACCAAAATATTTTGGTCCATAAGTGCAGCCTTCCTCTGTCTAAATCTGCTTGAGCAGCTGCCATCCTGGCCCAAGAAGGAGGAAGACTAAAAGCCAAGCCAAGCCATGTGTGCTCAGCTGGCCACTTGCTGATGTGTGGAAGAGTCCTGGATGTGCTCTAATTAACAAAGGCTGACAGGTCTCCTCAGGAGGACTGGGGTTATTAATATAAATGGTAACAGCATCATGCAGAATGAGTCACTTCATCCCCTTCCTAGAAACATCAGCTTCTTGGGAGGCAGCACATCAGCTCCCTCCAGTTTCTCTCTTGCTGCTAGCCGGCACACTAGTTAGTCCTGTGGCAACAGGATATAAGGTAGCCTATGAATTACCAGCCTGAAGCTTGGAAGATATAGAAAGCAACAGAAGACTGGAAAGGGTCTCCTGGGCCATCAAGTCCAGTGCTGTGTGTATGTGAACTATTGTTAACCAAAAGCATCCACCAAATCACCCTTCAAGCCCTCACCTATGACTACAAGGGGCAATATGCAAAAAAAAAATGCCTATTTTATCCACACGTAAAAGGCAATGCCCTGCTGCTGCTTGAATTCTTGTTACAGCTTGGCCAGTGATTTATTGTGTGGCCTTAATCAAGTCACTTGAACCCCCTGTTTCTGTTAATGCTGACCTACTGCAGTGGGATGCTGGGAGGTTAAGCAGGCTTATGTATAGGTAGCATTCTGAATGAGCAAACTGGTACTTGGCATCAGCAGAGTTTGTCTATGGTGCTTTGGTGCACTTCAAGAAATGCCTGATTTGGCTAAACTACTTTTTCCACAGGACAGTTGCAACACCACAGGTTTCCCACCTCCCTGCCAAACTGTGGCTTGCAAAAACCCTCATGCAGTCTCCATCACTACTTCAGATCATGATGATGGGATGGGTTTCACCTCTCCCCCAAAGGTAAGCGTGTGTTCTCTTTCCAGTTGGCTGACCTTCTCCAGTGGGCTTTAAACTCCGCTTGTCGGGGAAGGGGAGGATGAGGATGGAGGGAGCCATGGACCACTGATCCAAGAGATGCCCACATGAACAGCCCAGCCAAGACAGGCGACGAGCACAAGAAATACCCAGGTAAGAGACAGGGGCCCAGATAGTCCTGGGATTAGGGGTGCGGTACATACACCCTCAGGAGGCCTTAAATGCCTCTACACTAATGCTTGTAGTATGGGGAAACAAGCAGGAGGAACTTGCCCTCCTACTAGCTAACACAAACCCAGACATAGTGGGGCTCGCTGAAACTTGGTGGGATCCAACACACAACTGGGCGGTAAACATCAAGGGCTATAGACTGTACAAGAGGGATAGAACAGGGAGGAAAGGCGGGGGTGTGGCGCTCTACATCAAAGAGCAATACACATCCTCAGCAAGCAGCACTGGGTCTGAGATAGGGCAGACAGAGGTGCTCTGGGTCAGAATACAAGGGGGTTAGGGGGAAAGGGACTTAACAGTGGGGGTCTACTACAGACCACCCAACCAGGGGGAAGAGCTGGACTGGGAATTCTCAGGTCAGCTCACGGAGGCAGTTAAGAAAATGGACGTGGTCATCATGGGAGACCTAAACTACCCAGACATCTGCTGGGAATAGCAGTCAGCCAGCCAGGTCTGACCACTCACGTAGGTTCCTAGCCAAGTTACAGGACCTCCATCTAATCCAGGAGGTGCACAGTCCCACCAGGGGAAATCCCTTGTTGGATCTGGTCCTTGCCATGGGAGACGACCTGGTGAATGGACTGTGGGTTCTTGACCATCTGGGCAATAGCGATCATCACCTGCTAGAATTCACCATCGAGTGCAGGGTGTCAAAGGCCTATAGCAAGGCAGCAGCCATGGACTACAGGAGGGCCGATTTCAATAAGGTAAGGAGACTAGTCGGGGAGGCACTGAGGTCCCGAGGGGAGGGGAGTTGGGAGTCCCGTAAGAGTGGTTGTTCCTTAAGGAGATGATCCTCCAAGCCCAAAGGGTGACCATCCCAACGTGGATCAAAGGGGGCAAGAGTTATCAAAAGCCCTCATGGCTCACCAAAAGCATCCAGGAACACCTCAAAGCTAAAAAGGAGGCAAACACCCAATGGAAGGGAGGGGCCATCACCAAGGAGGATTATACCTCCATTGCTCAAGATTGTAGGGGGGCTGTTAGGAAGGCTAAAGCAGAGATGGAACTGGGACTAGCGACCCGGATCAAGGACAACAAGAAGTCCTTTTTAAAATACATAGGGGGTAAAAAGAAGGTACTGGGCAACACGAGGCCTCTGCAGGACACTCTAGGAAATCTGGTGGTCACACCAGATGACAAAGCTAATCTCTTTAACAATTTCTTTGCCTCCATTTTTCTAAGCAGAGACCAGTCACACCCCCCACTGGGATCCCAGATGGACCCAGGGGAGGAGCAACAAGGCCCAAGGTCAGTGAGGACCTAGTCGGGGAACTTCTGGTGGGACTAGACATGTTCATATCAGCAGGTCCTGACGATCTCCACCCCAGAGTGCTGAGGAAATTGGCAGAGGTCATTGCAGGACCCCTGGCACAGCTTTATGAGCACTCATGGTGCTCTGGCGAGGTGCCAGAGGACTGGAAAAGGGTCAATGTGGTCCCCATTTTCAAAAAAGGGAGGAAGGAGGACCCAGGAAACTGTAGGCCCGTTAGTCTTACCTCAGTCCTGGGGAAGCTGTTTGAGAAACTTATCCAGGAGCACATGTGCAAGGGACCAGCAATGGAGATTATGCTTAGGGGCAACCAACATGGGTTCATTAGAGGCAGGTCCTGTCAGACCAACCTAGTTGCCTCCTTTGACCAGGTCACAAAATCCTTGGATGCAGGGGTAGCAGTGGACATAGTCTTTCTGGACTTTCGGAAGGCCTTCGACATTGTATCTCACCCCATTCTCATTAAAAAATTAGGCGACTGTGGTGTCAATGCCTACACAGTCAGATGGGTCGCAAATTGGCTGGAGGGCCGCACACAGAGAGTGGTGGTAGATGGGTCATTTTCAACCTGGAGGGATGTGGGCAGTGGGGTTCCACAGGGCTCGGTCCTCGGGTCCACACTGTTCAACATCTTCATCAACGACTTGAATGAGGGGGTGAAAAGTACCTTGTTCAAATTCACAGATGACGCTAAGATGTGGGGAGAAGTGGGCACGCTGGAGGAGGGGGACAGGCTACAACTAGATTTGGACAGGTTACAGGGGTGGGTGGATAAGAACAGGATGGGTTTCAACACTGACAAGTGCAAGGTATTGTACCAGGGAGGAAGAACCAGCAGCATACCTACATACTGGGGAACTCCCTTCTCAGCAGCACAGAGGCAGAAAAAGATCTTGGAGTCAGTATTGATGCCAAAATGAATATGGGCCACCAATGGGAGGATGCAGTCAGGAAAGCTGACCACACCTTGCCATGCATTCACAGATGCATCACAAGCAGGTCCAAGGAGGTGATCCTCCCCCTCTATGCGACACTGGTCAGGCCACAGTTGGAGTACTGTGTCCAGTTCTGGATGCCGCACTTCAGGAGGGATGTGGCCAGCATCAAGAGGGTTCAGAGGAGGGCCACTTGCATGATCAGGGGACAGCAGGGCAGGCCCTACAAAGGGAGGCTACAGGACCTGAACCTGTTCAGCCTCCACAAGAGAAGGCTGAGAGGCGATCTGGTGGCTGTCTATAAACTGGCCAAGGGGAACCAGCAGGCAATGGGATAGTCCCTGTTCCCCTGAGCACTACCAGGAATGACTAGGAATAATGGTCACAAGCTGGCAGAGGGTAGATTCAGGCTAGATATCAGGAGGTACTACTTCACGGTCAGGGCGGCTATGATCTGGAACCAACTTCCAAGGGAAGTTGCTCCTACCCTGGGGTCTTCAAAAGGAAGCTAGATAATCATGTAGCCGGGGTCGTTTGACCCCAGCATCCTTTCCTGCCCAGGGCAGGGGGTCGGACTTGATGATCCACTTAGGTCCCTTCCAACCCTACCAACTATGAAACTATGAAACTATCCCTTTGCTGAGACTAAATAGTGTTTTTTGAAGTTTAGCCATTTGTCTTTTGAGAGCTAAAGTGAGACTTAGTGGTTCTTTTCATAGAGGCGAGCTAACAGCTATGAGTTGGTGATAACTTCAGGACATATATATCCAGCCTACACTGTAACCAACAACCTCAGATAAAAGATCGAGGTCCCATGAGTAGTCATATTCCAGTTCAAGTGGCACCACAGCTGCACTACCAGGC
Source organism: Crocodylus porosus (assembly GCF_001723895.1). Taxonomy (NCBI): domain Eukaryota; kingdom Metazoa; phylum Chordata; order Crocodylia; family Crocodylidae; genus Crocodylus; species Crocodylus porosus. The sequence continues at coordinate 20,400,297 of NW_017728914.1, forward strand.
AGACAGCTGTTAGTACTGCCTTACAGAGCCCACTGCTTTCCCAGATTGATAGCCTTCCTATGAAATCAGGCCCTGCATGTTTACTAACTACTGTTGTTTCTGTTGCAATAGCTCCTAGGCAGGATCAGAGCCACATTTTCACAGCTGCCACACAAACTCACAAAATACTATAGTCCCCAAGTCAAAGAGAGCTCCAAGGAGGTGATCCTCCCCCTCTATGCGGCACTGGTCAGGCTGCAGCTGGAGTACTGCATTCAGTTCTGGGTGACGCACTTCAGGAGGGATGTGGACAACATGGAGAGGGTCCAGAGGAGGCCACCCGCATGATCAGGGGGCAGCGAGGCAGGCCCTATGAGGAGAGGCTACGGGACATGAACCTGTTCAGCCTCCACAAGAGAAGGATCTAGTAGCCTGTTACAAACTAGTCAGAGGGGACCAGCAGGCACTGGGGGAGTCCCTGTTCCCCCGAGCACTACCAGGAGTGACTAGGAATAATGGTCACAAGCTGGCAGAGGGTAGATTCAGGCTAGATATCAGGAGGTGCTACTTCATGGTCAGGTGGCTAGGATCTGGAACCAACTTCCAAGTGAAGTGGTGCTGGCTCCTACCCTGGGGGTATTTAAGAGGAGGCTAGAAGTACACCTTGCCAGGGTCATTTGACCCCAGTACTCTTTGCTGCCATGGCAGGGGGTCAGACTCGATGATCTGCTCAGGTCGCTTCCGAACCTGCTACCTATGAAACTATGAAATTATGACTGAGCAGTAGCCTGGGTATCTGTCATCAGGAAACATAAAAGATGGATCTCTGTGTCTGTCAAGTCCTCTCCACAATTAATCAATGACTCTCAGCTACCTAGAGGTATGTAGAAAAAACATTTAACACTGTGTCTATGTCCAAATCTTTCCAAATCTCCCCAAATTGATTTGAAGGGTTCCAATTCGATTCAGAGAGATTAAAGGGTCCTCTGATTCGATTCGGATTTGGGGATTCGGCCACCGAATCAGGCCGAATCTCCGCCAGATTGAATCAAAGACCGAAGCTTCACGCAGCCCCAGTGCTCAGTTCCTTCCCTTGAAATTTATGCAACGATAGAACCATAAGAACATTGGAAAAGCATCACATTTTCTGATTTAATTACTCTGGTAAGCATGTATATTCCTGGAGGAGGAAATTTTTGCTTCAGCTAGGACACAGATGAGATGCACTAAAATACACTGAATGATGTAATATGTTGTGTCTTGGACCAGCTTGTAGCAGAGGCCTGGCCCTAGAAGTCGGGAATCCTGACCTTGTATTCCTGGCTTTGCCACATGATCTTGGGTAAGTGTCTCAGTATCTTACTACATATCAACAATAATAGTAATAATAGCTGTAGTAAATAGTTTCTTATATACGCATTCATCAAACTTCAAAACACTTCACAAATTATTTTCGCCATTTAACAGATGGGGAAAACAAAGCACAAAGAGAAGAGCTTCTTTCCCAGCAGACCAAAGGTAGAAATAGGACAACCGAGATCTACTGAGTTCTGAAGTGATGTTATATTCCAATGGGCCACAGTGGATGCATTTACACATGCCAATTTAAAGCACTTTAGCCTCAGCCTGACTTAAGGTATGTTAAGAGTGCCCATCTACACATGCATGTCTTAAAAATGGTGAACACAGGTGTCAAATTTAGGCACAAATAGGTAAAGTGCATTAACACATGTATAGATGTGTTAAGACACATTAACACTGTGTATGGACTGACTTGGGACTAACTTTAGTCCCACATTAGTCCGCGCACACAGCATTAATGTCCTTTAATGCATACACATGTAGATGCAAGCCTAAATTGCCTTAATGAGCATTGAACTAACGTGTGTTAAATTTAGGTATGCCTAAATGTACACGTAGACATGCCCAGTGTCTCTCCCAAGCTTGTCTGCTTTCTATTGCATTGTGAGAATGAAAGTGCTTTGAGATGCTCAGCTGAAAAGTGCTGTGCAAAGGCAAAGTATTTGATTGTTCCTTTTTAATGTAACAGTTTTGTCAGAGGCAGCCAGAACTGGCATATCACTCAGCTCTAACATCACAGCCATCTGATTTCACAGGTTGAAATGGCACCAATAGTGATATGCCCAATTGGTCTGAGCACAGCACAGGACTTTGCCTCCCTTGAATTTTGATTTCAACTCTGCTGCTGCTGCACTTAAGCAAGACATTCCCTGTCCCTCTGCTTCAGTTTCCCCATATGTAAAAAGAGGATAATACCAATATTAACTTACCTAGCTCTCAGGGTGCTGGAATAAATTAATGGCTAGGGGAAAAATGAAGGTGGAAGTGCCAATTATTATAACTGGATAGTCTGGCCTTATTGTTGTCTGTGTCACTGTAGTATACATGGGACTCAAGCAGGCATTAATTCTATTGATATGGGTGCTATGCAAAATTAAAAAATGGCCCCTATTCTGAACCCTTGCAATATTCCCAAGAAAACAGGATTTCCTTATTCCTAGATCTATTTTAGTGGCTCCATCTATAGGTCTGGAAATTGACCACTAGAGGGAGGGATTTCCCAGCAAATCATTTAACTTGATCATGATCAACTATTTTAGACTCAAGGCACCCCTCAGAAAATGCCAGCTCTTAGCTTTCCCTTGTTTTCGGACTATTCAAAAATAATAGAGCAGCTCTACTGCTACAAAGAACTCAGAAAGATGACAACAGGTTGGAATGTTTTTGATATACTATAGATTCCTATTTGAAATCTCTGGGTTTAACTTCTGAATTGTGTAGATATTTTCACAGCTGACAGTGCTAATATTGTGTGATGCCTTGTAGCACTCTTCAAAGGATTTTGCAGCATCCTTCTTGGGAACCACTGTCATAGGCATTCATAGGAAACTTCCATCCACGTTTATAAATTAAACAATGAATTTATATCAACAGAGTTACATCGGTCAGTACCGCAGCAAGGGGAGGGAGCGAGTGGAGTGACCACACCAGGCACCAAAGCAAAGGGGTGCCAACAGATGCTGCCCAGCCAGGGCAAGTCACAGGACAGAGCTGTGAATGGCTCGTTTGGAGGGGCACGGGGATAGGGGAAGGGGATGCCCCCAGGATCTGCATGCGGGGCAAGGGCAGGCTGCCACTGTGGGCTTTGCCCAGGCGCCAAACTTCATTGGCCACTGTGGTCCCCCTATTTTATCTGTGGCAAGTTAGAGTGTTATGTCCTGTGATTGTGTGTCAGTGTTGACTGTAGTTTTGTTAACTGGCTGGAAAATAGGTTTGTATAGGATGTTTTGGATAGGGATGATTCTGACTCAGGCAGGGGGTTGGATTAGATCAGTGGTATCCAGCCCTTTACCCCAGTGGGTCAAATGGGTGGTGCCTGGTCCATCCATGGGCTGGATCAGGCTAGTGGCCCCAATCCAGCTCTCAGGGAGGACATGGTGGGACAGTATCTGGCTGCATGGAGGGGAGTGGGGTGCAGGCCAGCCCCAATTCAGTGCCACAGCAGGAAGGGTGTGTGGCCCAACCTTAATTCAGCCACTTGGTCCTGATTCAGCCCTGTAGGGGGGAGGAGGAATGACCTGGCCCTGATGTGGCTGTGCCAAGGTGGGGAGGGTGGAATGGAGAATTTGATAGCCAGGGAGGCTGGCGGTACTAATGGTACTATTGCTCCTTTGGCGTCAAATTTCCAGACCCCCAGGGAGCCCCATGGGCCAGATGTAATAGTTCTGTGGGCCACATTTGTCCTGCAGGCCAGAGGTTGGGCACCTCAGAACTAGGTGACCTCTAGAGACCTATAGAAATTCCCATGATTTTCTGTGAGCTATACTGTTATATCCTCATATGCACATACACGTGGAAAATCTGAGGCTGACACAAGAGTGCTTTTTCAGTTTAATATATATCATTTGGGAAGGGGATTTAAGGTGTCTTTTTATACACACACACTAACACACATACTCTCATGCACCTGCTCCTGTATTTCAGGCTCCAGCTTTGCTAGGTGAACTTTGGCCATCTGGAAGCAGAAAACTAACAAGTTAGCCAGCAGCTGTGGCACTAAGGGCATGTTGTTCCATTACCTACCCCAGGATTATCATGAGACAGCGCCTTTTTAGGGACCTTGTGCTCCCCTGTATGGTTGCCCTGCCTCACTCACAGAGGCTTGAAAACCAGTATAAGAAATGAATTCAATATGGATTAGAGAGAAAGCAGCCAGAGCCTCCAAGGTTTCCTTCTTACCAGCTGAGAGGTGACAACTGATGTTCTCTAGAGCTTTTTTCTCAGGCAGTGGAGGTGGATGAATTTGGAACAATGAGGAATCTTGCAGCATCCACCAACAATAGACCTCTTCATTATTCCTACAGAATGAACTGCTTTCCAAGGAGGCAATGCCTCACAACTCAGAGCAACCAAACTAATGCTGCTCCAAAGTTCACCAATATGTCCAGCAGATGGCAGTAAAGGACATAATTATGCAGACTTTTAAAATTATGCTTATTTGTATTTTGGTAATACCTCTATTGTATTAAATATGTCCTAATAAGGAATCTGAGAACTCCTGTGATAGACACTTCAACATTATATTTCCATAGATCCTTCCACACCAAGTGATGTATAAGCACTTTACAATATTTATCCATTGGTTTTGCATTGCCCATTTGAAAGGATGTCACATGGAAAGCAAACTAAAGAACCCCATCCAGCAAGCTGCTAATGAAGGGAGAGAATATTTAGTTTTGAGTCTCTTGAAGGTAGCAAGTATATTTTTTCCTGTGATTATACTGGGCAACTTCCCACTTTGACGCAGCTGTCTCTAGGGTGGACTGCAGCAGTCAATTCATAGTGCGCCGCAATACTGCACAACAGACTAGAACAGGGAGAGAGGAATGTGCAATGTGACTGAAAGCCCAACAGCAAAAGCATTCTCTTGGGTTTTCTGTTGGCTTCAAGACTTATTCCTGGGACTCAAGATTAGTTCACATCACAGAATAAGAAAGTAGGCTGCATACCACTGCTGTAAATATGTCCTTGACTTGTACAATACTGTCATTCATGCTACAGTAAAGACTCTCCAGTCATCATAGTGATCAGGGTCTGCTAAGCATTTTGTTAAGCTAAAGGAAGGATTTTGCCCACTGTTAAAGGAGTTGGACACAAAATTGTTTTCCCCTGTGATGGTTATAAGCTTTGGGAGGCAAAAACAAGATGCTGAAGGAAGTTTCCACTTGTTCATCTACAACTGAAAATGATGGCACACTTGCCAGGAGAAGATGCCAGGAGAAGAGTGCTATTTAGTCTGTAATCATACTACTGTTGCCAGTGATATTGTCAGATCTCATCAGCTAAGCGGGCATCTTGTTTTATCAGTGCATGGGTCAGCTTTAAAGCCTGGCTGTAGAAAGTAGCAGAGTAGGATGGCTACTGCAAGCTATAAGGAAAGAGGGGAAGCAGACAGTGGTTCCAACATGAATTCAGGAGAACTCTTTGTTGAGGGGAAAGAGCAAATGAGGAAGAGTAAAAATGCTGCCTGTTCACAATGACTCTTGTTTGTTGACAATGCTCAGTAATTCATGGTCTGTTCACTGCTTCAAAGCATAAGATGCTATTATATCTGATTTCCCTGAATAAGGTCTGGAAATCAGCCTTTTGTCCATTCTTGTCCCATCTAAGTTATAGCACAGAACCTTGCACAATCCAAGTTGTAACCAAGGAAACATAAAGATGTAGGGGCCTCTGTAAGGGACCAGGAGCCAGGATGCCCTGAGGTGTAATCTAGCCAATCTTGCTTCTGAGGCTGATTTAGATCAAACCACTTCTCCCTAGGATTCAGTGTTTCCAGCACTGAAAAGGGGATAGTTGCACCAACCTAACTTGCAGAGGGGTGGGAGAGAAAATTAAAACCTGCAATGTCTTGATGAGAGCAGTGGAGGCCAGTAGCTAGTGTTAGGATCTTGCTCTCATAAGGGTCCTAACACTAACCTAGATTTCAGTTCATTTCCTGTGTGTCTCGCTGACCTCATGGAAGACCTTAAACAAGCCACTGTAACGCTCCATGGCTTGGTTTACTTCTCTGTGAAATAGTGTTGATGCTGCTGACCTTCTTGACCATCCTCTACTATGGATGTAAAGCAGTTATTATTGCTGTTACTCATTGTAATTCCTGTGCTTTTTACTGTGCTGACTTAGCTCCTTAGAGAGGGGCCAGTCATATACTACTGCAACTGATGCACCCACTATTTCCTCCCTTGTAGTACAGAACATTGTCAATGGGTTATGGACAAAATTATTGGAAAAAAAAATTCCTGTGGGTTAAGCAGAAGCCAGGGTCCATGCTGGCTCGTTCCCATTCATTAATCATTTACAGGAAGCTGCTGGCCTTTTAATTACATAAAACAACTTGACCTACTAGTTAAATCAGTGGCAGACAGCAGTGCCTTGTCTACATAAGGCCTCCCACAGCCAGTACTATCAGTTTGAATGTCAGGGGCAGGGTTGGGAGAGAAAATCTTGTAGACAAGGTCACTGATTCACTGCTTTCTCACTGTCTCTTCCTCACCCACTCCCATATCACAAAGAAGATCTGCTTCTTAAAACCTCCCTGTTTTAATTGAAGCAACATTTAAAAACTAAACACACATGAGATTTGAATGGTATAATGATCAGTACAGGCAGCATCTCCATGAATTGACAGTGCTGTATCTTAAAGGTAGCAAGGTGTTGCTTTGATAGTATATTGCTTCTTTCTGACTGGGTGAGTGGAGGCGGTGGGTAAGATCACTAAGTCCTGCCTATCTGTGCTGGAATTGTTACTTGCAATATCCAAGGCAGCTTTTGATTTCCATAAGACAGGGGTGTCAAATGTGTGGCCTACAGGTCAGATCTGGCCCATGGAGTCATGTCACCTGGCCTGCATGTCTTGTAGGGCAAGTGAGGGCCAGGCCCACCACTGAAATTTCAGCATGGATCTCTGCTGGGGACGTGTGTGGACAATGGAGGATGAACAACAGCTTTGTTAGCCCCCACAGCTCCCTGATGCCACTCACCCCACTGCCACATCTGGATCCAGCCTGCATGTTTTGGATCTGGTCAGGTGAGTTTGATGCCCCTGACATAAGAGAATATTAGAATTGGTAACAGCCAGTGGCCAAAGTGCTTCTTGTTCTTTTGTATGACAGAAATGGTGTTCATATCTTTATCTTTGTGCACTTTGGTGTTATTGTCAATTTGGGAGCTCTTGGCTGTCAGTGATGTTACCAGGGTTAGGGTGGCCATCATAGAGGACATTCTGGTTTTTTGCTACTCTGTCCTTTGTCCTCTATTGATATGAAACCAGATGCCTTTATGTCCTCTATTTTTCTTTTCAAGAGAAAAACAGAGGACATAAAAGGTGTCCAGTTTCATATCAACAGAGGACAGAGGACAACCGGACTGTCCTCTATGATGGCCACCCTACCAGGGATCACTACGTGGAAGTGGCTCTTGTCAATCCCTGCCAAAGTGCTTTTGCCTGAGCAGAAATGTACTGGTCTTGCAAAACATCTGCTGCAGGTAGGGCTTAATAAAGCTACAAGTTAGCCACAGGTAAATAAAACAGCAGTTCTGTTACCTGTAACAACAGCTCATGTGCAGCCTTGGAGAGCAGAACCCATTTTGTGTTTGTGCAGTGCCCAGCACAATAGGCTCCTAGTTGGAGTCTGGGATTCCTGGATGCTGTGGCAATACAAACAATAATAAAGTAATAAAAATCATAAACATAATAGGAATATTTATAAATAATTGAGAAAGACTGACTTGGCCAGGACTCCTGGGTTACCATATCTCTCCTCAAAATGGATTTGTAAAGACTTTATTTCCCACCAGTGCATTGTTCCCCTGCCTGGTTGTAGCAGGAGGCTGTGCACTCCTGCTACTTTAGGAGAAGGCAGGCTGCCTGAGAAGCAGCTTGTAGGTGTGCCAGGGGGCAGTTAGGAGTCACATGGCCTACAGGGACTGGGCTATCAAGACATACCTCCAGAGCTGGAGCTAGGAAGGTAGGCTAGCCCTGAGAGCTGTGGAGAAAGGAGCTTTTGGGCATCAGGGTTCCTGAGTAACATCTGAGCTGGGGTAAGCAACTCTAGTGGTTTGTGGAAGGGACTAAGAGGAGGTAAGGAGGTTCTCAGCTGGCCCAGGGAGAGAGGGCCCAGAGAGACAGCAAAGGATCCAAAGATAGAACGGGTAGGGCTAGGGTGCCCATAGGCTTCACAGGCCTAGGAGCGGGGTCAGGGTTTAGGAAGAGCTGAAGGCCAAGAAGGGCCATAGCTGAAGACTGACAAGGCTGGAGACCTCATGTGTCTTAACTGGTGTAGGACTGTGGCCAGAGTCTAAGGGGAAGGACTGAAGCTGCAGCCAGAGACCAAGGGGGCCAGAGTGCCCATAGCCCAGAGAGGGGCTGGTGCAAGGATGGATAGAGCCAAGAACCTGTACCCCATAGGGTGGCTATGATTTGATTAAGATGTGACATCTGTGAGGCATAGGCGTGGGTGTTGGGGAGGATGGAGCCTGTGTAATTGACCCTTAAAGTGAAGAGTGGAGACACCTGAGCTTGGGAATGTGAGATCAAGCTTGGGAAGCCCTGGGGCAGCCTCCCCTTTTCTGAAAGATAAATACATCAAGGTGTGGCAGGTGAGGGGAAGGGAAGATTGCTCAAAAGACAGTGAAGTTGGCAAGGGCTGAGGGGGCTCCAGGGGCATCATGGAGAGGGATCCTGTTATACTGGTATATGAAAAGGGGAACTTAATTCATTGTTTCAGTTGAAGACTTTTGCTAATACTGCCTCCTGTCTCTTTCATCCTAAACGGGGCCTATTTTGCTGGACATTAGATAAATGTGTGGTGAGAGACAGGCCCAGCCTCAAAGAACTTACGATCTAAAGAGGGAAAGAGTAGGAGGCACTGTAAAGATAAGACCAAAATCTTCTGGCTTTTAGGTCAGGGCCCTATCCATGATAATACATCATCACCCACGAAGTGAGGATCATTGTTCTACTCTTGCACATGACAATCTGCATGGAAATCCACCTGTGCCAGTGTGCAGTAATATAAGGCATCTTTACACATGCTCTGGAGTGGGGGTGGGTTAATTAGAGTGGCTCTGAGAGCAGCTCGAACTAAAGCACCTGCAGCGTCATGTGTATTCAGCATCCCACTTTTTGAAACAGTGGCAGGGATGCTTTAACTAAAGCTCGTTCCATGAGATTTAGTTAAAGCATCCCTACCACCACTTTGAAGCACAGAGATGCTGAATACAAGTGATTGTAGAGACTGGTAGAGTGTGCTAATTAGTACTCTCCAGTAAGCTTAACTAATTGAGTCTGGTCCAGCATGTGCTAATTAGCACACACCAGAGCAGACGTCTGGCATGTCTATAGGTGCCCATAGACCCCTCCCTTTCAGCCTCTACATACCGCTGTAGGTTTTTGGTGTGTGCATGGGGTGGGGTTCTTCCCTGAATTAAAAGTCCTACAATAATTTGAACCTCCGTTTCCTGGTACCTCGGGGACACCTGGATGGGCAGGCACTTTGACACAAAACAATCACAAAACTGAAACTAAATTCTCCCAGGATTACACTTCACTCCAATGGTACTAAAGGTACTTGCAGAAAGGAGACCAATGCAGCCTAGAAAAAAAGGCAACAGAGGCAGTTAATAGGATGGGGCTCAAGTTGCCATGTGATGATAGATGAGACAAACCTGGGTTATTTAGGATGGAAACAGGAAGCGCTAGAAGGAGTGTGACAGTGCTATGTAAGCTGAGCAGGAAGATGAAAGCCAATCCATCCCACCCTTTTATGCTATCCCCAAATACAAAAACCAAGGAATTGATGTGAAAGTTATAAATGGCCAGCCAGTTTAGAGGCAATAAAAGGAAACGAGGTATCCTGTAGCACCTAACCACCATGGGACTTCATGGCCTCTCTGGACCATGGACTCAATGTATGTGGGTGGCTTTTTAAAAGCAATATCTCTTTCTATAGCTAATAATAACATTTGAAGCCATGATGGTGACAACCACAGCTCCTGAGGCTGGGCATCCACAGTCCAGGATCTCTCAAAACTTCTCCCTGCCCTGTACAACACTGCGCAGTGGGTTGGAATGGCGCACTATGTTGCATACCCTCAATATCCCCGATGGAGGCAGAGAATTCCAGACTAAGCAGCTGATAAGATGCATTCTGGTGGTTTGGATTTCCTGATATGCCCTCCTCCTCCTCTCAGTCCTTCATCTCTCAAAACAACTGTAAACACTTGCTTTGTTGTCCCAATTCCTTCCCCAGATTCACAGGTACTAAGTCCTGAAGGACTGCTTCATGAGATGGACTGGTAACTCATCCTCATTCTGGAGGGTGGCTAGTCACACAGATCAAGCCAGGCTGGATAGGGTAAGGGGTCCTTTGCCTCTCTGTAAGCTTCACTCATGTGCAGAACCTTGGCAACCTACAGCTGAATCTCGAGGCTGGCTTGGATGAGTGCCACTTTACATGTGGTTGAAGGGGTGAGAGTAAAAGTCACCTGCCCGTACTCACTTTGGAAATGGGCCTGGACCATCCACATCTGACCTTCCTTAGTCCCAGATATTAAGGTCCAGTTTAATTTGGCCTATTATGGAGTTAGGTACCACTGTAACATACAGGTCTGAATTGCCACACCCCCACTGCTCACAGGGACTTGATTCTGGAATTTGCTTCAAGCCCAATCAAGCAGCTTACACAGCATAAGAATCCCCTGGCCAAAATGCTGAAGGAGGACCTTTTGTTTAAGCAAGAAGTAGCCCCTCCTTGGCCCATCCAAGCCCCTAAAAGGCACAGGAGATGCCTTGAATGTCCAGAAATCCTAGGTTCAGAGACTAACACCCTGCTCACGAGCCATGCCTGTGTGGTGCAGCATGTTCTGGACGATGGAGCAGCACTGGAGACCTTGCCTTGCCCTACAATGTTCCTGCCCCCTGTCCCAGAGGACAGAGCCTCTGGTGGATCCACTGCCCCTATCCCTGGCCTTCCCTATCCCCAGGCAGACTGCATTAGGCTCTATGGTGCACCCCCTGTACCATGGACAGGTACCAGCTCACCAATGTCTGTGACCCTCCAGACCAAGAAAAGTTTGGGGCTTTCATCCCAACCTCATAGTGGAGGTGGCATTACCATAAGCCAACTCCCAGTTCCCAGAAACCTTGCCTCCTACTCCGCTGTGAAGCCTGAGACAGCCTGACAAACTGGTTTTTGTGCTGCAGCCAGCACTGCCGTGCCGTTGCTATGTTTTGCCATGGGTAAGCAAGGCCCATTTCTCATTTCAGGCAGTGACGTGAGCTGTGTAAATCTGGAACTGGTTAACATGGGCCGCAGCATTCCAGAGAGAGCTTCTCCTCTGAGTTCCTGTTTGGCTGAGCAGCCAGCTTCTCTCATTCCTCTCCCAGCACCCAGATAGCAGGACCGCAAGAAAACCAGCAGAAGAAAGCACAGCAGCTGGTTCAAACTGCAGAGGGTTCCTGATGTCATGGAGAACAGTTGGGTCAGATATGTGGGGGTCCAAAGGGCCATGCTTGGATCCGATTCAGAACGTTTTCTAAGAGACAAAGCAGAAGACTGAGGCTTCACCCATTTTCATTTCTTTGTGGGCAAATCAACTAAAACCTTGGTTAGGTCTTGGCTTCTTCCTCTTCCAAACAGAAACAGCAATTATGGCCTCTCACAGGAGGCCTGGAGAACCAACTGAGGAATATAGCATGTGCTGAGATCCACAGATGGAAGGTGTACAGGACTGTGAAGGAGTCCAGCCTTTGGTCTTAAGAAGCCAGTGATAAATAAAAAGGGCTGGCCCACATTGTAACGAAATCTCATGGACCTCCTCTGTAGCAGAAGCATGCAACACTCAGGCCTGTGTGGTAAAAGCTTCAGTCTTTTCCATCTTCTTCCTTGGGAGTGGAGGCTCCACAGAAATGGAAGGCATGACCTAGTGGGAGGAATCATTAATGTCAGGATTATTAGTAAATCTCTGCATATTGCCCTGCTCCTGGTGAGCCAGCCCAGGACCAGCTTCCTGAGATACAGAGACTAAGGCATGGGGGCAGGAAGGTTTTTCAAGGGCTCACTTCACACTGCCACTGAATTAAGAGCATTGTTCTTTTACCACCCCCTTTTGCCAGCTCCTTCTTTATAAGGAGAAATGTAGGGGCTGCTGCTGCTGACCAAAGTCTTGCTGGGATTGCACAAACGCTCAGCTCTGTTGTGTTTGTGGCTGGTTTTTGCCAACGTTACTAGGGTACCAGGAGTGACTAATTCTCTCCGAACTTTCAGTTTCAGCCTCGAGCACTATATTTCTAAAGGACCTGGGAACTGGGGTAGAACTTGCAGACAGCTGGGAGCTGCATCAATCTGTAGTATGCACACATAGATTGCTCTAATATTCTGCAGTGCTTTCTTGCACTTTTAGGATGTACTGCAGGGTTCAACCTGCCACTTCCTGAGGCCACTTTGGGACTCAAAAAGGAGATCTGGAAAGAGGCATTCACCCGCCTGCACCTTTCATTGCGGCTTTAAAATAACAACAGGAATATTATAACAGAAAAATGATGAACATCCTCGTGCGGTCTGTTCTAAGAAGTATAACAGAGAGCTGATTGCTTCCAGAAGGCAGATGATAATCCTTTTATATAACAGCTTATATTTTCAAATCACTCCTTGGACACTAACTCTTTAATCCACAAATAAGAAATGCAAGAGGTACACCTGCCCAGTGGGATTGGTGCACCTGCCTTCTGTATCTGGGGAACATGGACTGTATCTGCATTTTAGGTCAATGAACCCACGACATCCATTTTTCTGCTTTCCTATGACTTGAAGGGTGAAGATAAGTCTTGATGATACCAGCATGCCTCTTTGCTGTCCTATGCACTTAGAATACCCGGAGAGGCTGGGGCCCAAACACACTGGAAAAGTACAGCAAGTGCAAGAGGTCATCAGACGAATGCTTTTGGGAGGAGTTTGCTTCCCCATCTCATGTGAAAAGAAATGTACATCTGGAAATCTGCCATGGAAATGGGTTTCAATAATAGCCGGAGCTCCCTGAGGGACTCTCCTGGAGACTGGCTCATGTGATGGATGGGGGGGCAAGGGGGGAGGAGAGGGGTGACGTGCCAGATCCTTGCTCAGTTATGAATGGAATGTCTCCAGCTCCCTTCAGGAACTCTGTGTTCCTTCCTGAGATATTAACGTCACCAGCTCCCTGCAAGGAGCACAGGCAGGAAAGCGCGCGCTGCCCTTTTGGTTCCCACCCTCCTTTGCGCTAGATCCTGTTTTCTTGACCCCACATAAACAATTCCTCCTTTCAGAAGCAGGAGATGAGGGAAATGAATGGAACAATGGCAACAGGTTGCCCAATCTAGGCTGATTACCAGCTAAAGCGATTAGCTCCCAAGCCCAGCTGCTCTCGCAGTCCAAGCGGCAACGAGGACAAGCTGGTTCTCAGGACAGGCAATTGCACTGGGATATAAATCCTGCAGGCCTTGTCAGTGGAGGGTCTTTTCCTTTTGCTTGGACATCTGGTGGTATAAGGAAACTCACAAAACTAATGGGTTTGCATGATCAACCACTGAAGACCAATATCACCTGCTACAGTGGCATAGCAAACCCTTTCTAGTGTAGGCAAGGCCCTAGGTCAGGGGTTGTCAACCAGGAATACATGTACCCCGGGGGAACTTTGAAACAGGCTAGGGGGTACACATGGGCATACAGGGACGGAGCACTGCCACCCACCACCCTGCACTGCCACTTCCCAGGAGCAGGGCGTGGGGGGAGGGGACTGAGGGCAGTGGCGCCCCTCTGGGGGCTGCACAGGCACCGCCCAGACAAAGGGGGCTGGAGCTTGCATGCAGCCATCGCCATCCACCACCCTGAGCTGCTGTGTGCAAGCATTCTTCACCCCCTTACCCCCACTCCACCAGAAGTATACCTAGAAGGAGTACACTCCTTAAAAAAGGTTGAAAACCCCTGCCCTAGGTAAACAGCTCCTGTCCCTTTATTTGACAGCTGAATCCAGCTTCTGCCAATTCACCCCAGTTACTCTGTAAATCACAGTCTTTCATTCTTCTCTATGAAGGCCATATTTTACCCATTAGGGGAGGAGCCCAGTGCACAGTTCTGCACTGTTCTCATTTCAAGCATGATAGTGGAAGCCAGACCAGACAGGGCCCCACTTGTTCAGACACTGAACAAACAACAGGGGTTCCTGCCCCAAAGAACAAGTCCAGGTGCCACTGTGCACTTGTAGCACCACTGGGCAGAAGGAATGGTGCTCTGTGCCCACAGCTGTGAGCCCACCAAAAACATCATAGATGACAAACTAAACAGACAATGGTTTCATAGGCGAATAATGTCTAGAGAGAAAACTACCGCTGGGTGCCTGGAATGAGTCATGGTAAGACCCTCATAAGCTGCTTTTCTTAACAGATCTACAAACACAAGTAATCCAAAGAGCTGGAAGTCAGTGCACTGCAGCTGTGTCTCTTGCCCCTGTAGGGACTCTTCCAGTGCAGCTGCCCTCTCCATTGCCCCCAGTACAACCACCCGTGTTGTGGGCACTCCCTCACGGCAGCCACCCTCTTCTCCGGTCTCTCCATTGCTCCTGCTTCCTGCACTGGCAGTGCATCCTGTGGGCGCTCCCTCATGCAGAAGCTTGTGCCAATTGGTTAGCAAACTTAGTGGGTAGGACAGCAATAGGCTTTTTATAGAGCACAAGGCTCTGGACATTACTGAGAGGCCCCTGTGTCCTGGGCCCTGTTTGACTGCACAGCAAGAGGTAGCAGCGGCTCACACGACTTGGGAAGAGGATAAACATACCGCAGTGTCCACCAGGCAACAGGGCAAACAGTGGAGCATGTCTGTAAACAGAACCATGGCCCCATCATTCCTGACAAGTGACTGTACAGTTGGCAATGGCTGCGCTATGGAGGCAGAGCAGGCTGAGCTGTCCAGGTTGCTCTTCTTGCACACCCGTCCCTGGCTGGAAGGACTAAGCCAAGCATTTCACATGCAAACCATCCACCCGCTACCAGGAGTGTCTTTGGGAGGGGGCCCAAAGTTGTGTGCACAGCTGTCATCAGCCAGCATGGCTTCAAGTGGAGTGGGGGGTAGGGGGGAAAGGGGAGGGAGGGCAGAATGAGGACTGAAACTACAAGTGGGGGCTGCAGGCCAGCCTGCAATACATCACAGGAGATGTAAGATGGTGCAGGTCTGGAGGAGAGAGATTCTATGGACTACAGGGCACTGGCAACTTTGGGGTAGGAGGGGCACAGAATGGGAGTAACTCTCCATAGATAATGCAGTTACATAATGGGCCTGATTCTCCTCTCCCTCATTCCAGGTGAAGTCATTTACGTGGGCACAATGGTACAGCCAGCTAGGGTCTACAGCTGACCTTGCAGTGTCACAGCACAAGTGACAAGGCAGTAGGGAATCAGGATTAATAGAATCTAAGGGCCAGAAAGCCTTTTAGGGGAGTGATATGATCCTTCAGAAGGAGGGAAAACAAAGATGAGGTCAATTAAAAAAGCAGCAGTGGTGGACTTTATCCCTGCCATGGGCATAGGCAGAAGTTGGCATGGAATTCAGAAACTCAGATGCAAAGAGACGATTAGCTTATTAACACTGCAAGAGGGGATGAGAGGGGAAATGGCTCTTCGGGAGTCAGTCTGGCTCTCAGTTTTACTGATTCTCATCTGAGTGTGCACAAGCACCTCAGTGCCTGTGAAAAAGGTCCTGTAAGACGGAAACTCTAAGGGTATGTCTACCCTGCAGTATAATGTAGCAGTATCCAAACAGGTTTTAAATTGGTTAGCTGGGATACTAGCACCAGTTTTGGCACAGCAGCATAGAGTTCAACACAGGCTAATTTATCTTAATTGACTATGGATGCAGCATAGACATATGCAGGCAAGTACAATTTCTCCAGGAACATACTGACCCTCAATAACCATATAGTCTTTCACATTGCCAGTGTAGGTAGATATGGGCTGGGGGAAACATGCAACAAGGAGCTCAAGTTCAGTGGGATTTAACAGTCCAAAAGAAGTGCCCTGATCAGGAATTGCATCCTCAGCCACTGACCCATCTTCAGCTTCCTGCAAACATGCCCCAGGCTTTGATCCTGAGCAACAGCTTGATGTTACTGAGCTTCTGAGAAACAAGAATAACCTGGCAGCCGAGATCAATGGCCTCTTCCCTGCCATTCAGAAATCAATCAGTTCCCTATTAAAGGTCTATTGTACCACGCTGAATATAAGCCTAGGATCAAGGAATCCCCATGTTCTAAACCTTCTTTGACTTCCTCTTTGGACTTGGGCAAGTCATAACCTCTCTGGAGTCAGTTTCCACGTATGTGAAATGCAGGCAGTACTTCCCTAGATCACTGGGACTGTAAGGAAAGATTGTCTATACATCGCTAAGTATAGGACACTCATATCTTCATTCCAGCTGTAGTCCTGCATTCCACTCTCTTGCTCTCCTAAAGGGACATTCATTTGAATGGCTTCACCAAGCTCTGCTATCTCCTTTGCTGAGTCCCCTTCTCCAGCCATCACCTGGTCTCATGCAACTGCAGCTATCAGCTGCCCACCACAGCACCCTGCCACTCGGCTCTTCTGTGACATCCAGTCTATCAGCACTGATGACTTCTTGTCTATCCTAGGCCCTCTGCTCCTCTTCTCCCATTATTGTGATTGTTGATTTTCTCCATTCTTCACCTCCCTTCACCATTGGCTTTTACACCCTTCCCTTCCAACACAAGGTTCACCTGCTAACTTCCAGCCCAAGCTCATGTACAGCATCTCCTCCTTCTGCTCCTGCTCCTCCTGTGCAGTGGAATGTCTTGAATCTCTGTAGCACCCACTCTCATTCCTTCCCTTACTCTTCTCTTAGACCTCTCACTCTCCTTCTCTTCACAACACAAACATGCTTTGGTCTCATCTTACAAACCCCAGCTTCAAGC
Source organism: Crocodylus porosus (assembly GCF_001723895.1). Taxonomy (NCBI): domain Eukaryota; kingdom Metazoa; phylum Chordata; order Crocodylia; family Crocodylidae; genus Crocodylus; species Crocodylus porosus. Next base: position 20,417,313 of record NW_017728914.1, read on the forward strand.
CTACTTGCTCCATCCTTCTTCACATACCTTTGTTAGGAATCCTACAAAAACTTGATAGCTAATCACCTCCTTCGCGCCTGTTTCTCTCTTCTCCCCCAATTTTTGACAACCATTGGATGTCCTTAGCCTTATATATAGATTGCAAGTTGAACACAAATGATAATAATAATTTATTGTTATCATCAGATCATTAAGTCTGGAAACAAGCCACCACAGAATTTTCCCACCCCTTGCAGTTATTTCCCTAATGGGTTCCAGCACTGGTTTCAGGAAAACTTTATGGATTGGATTTTCAAAAGCATGATTGATTGTTTTTGATTATTGATCGAGTAGTTGCCACTGAAGGAAATGGCAAAACTCTCATTGACTTCAATGGGAACAAATTCAAGTCAGTGGCGAGTTCTTTAAAAAAATCCACCTTGAAAATGTATTGCATATTCCATTAGACATGAACTGGTGGATTTGTGCTCTGCCAGTGCAGCATACTCTGCTTTTTACCAAGGGCAACAATATTTTACCCTTCTATTGCTCTTTACAGAAGTGTCTCAAAGTAATCTTATGCTCATGAACTAATTAACCCTCAGAACATGGGCATAGTGGCAGTATTATTTTCATTCTATAGAGAAATAAGCTGAGAGGCATGGAGAGGGAAATGATTTACAAAAGTAAAACACAATTATTAGAAAAATCCAGAGGTCTTAACTCCCAGCCATCTTCTCTCCATTAGATCATGCTTCTTTCTACAGCTACTTCCTACGTTCTACAAAAAAATAATGATACTGTCTCTCTCCCACCTTCTATAATTTACCCTGGATGCCTTTCTAAAAAGCCTGCTCTCATTCAGTCAGAAGTATGGTTTGTATTATGCAAGATGTCAGACTGGATAATCAAAATAGTGTCTTCTGGCCTTAAAAATCTGTGTGTCTTTACAGCTGCTGCCATTAGCAACAAGGAAAAGTCAGCTAGCTCGAGACTGGCAAACTGAGTTTGATGGTCTCCTACAAACAGAGCAAATTCCCTTTCTAATTCTATTATTCACTCCTTTCTTGTGTGGTTTGGTGTTAGCTGGAAGGGAAGTGTTGCAATTAGTTGTTAGTTGGAAGGGAGGCAGGCGGTATTAAAGCAGGCAGTATTAAAGCAGGCCTGATCAGAAATTACTAAGTGGAAAATTTTCTTCCAGTCTCAAAAGACCACACTCTTCTCCAAAACAGCATCTCACAGGAAAACCTGCCACCTGTCTTGTTTTAGGACAGATCTTTTGGACACAACAAGTTTTTCAACTTAGAGAAAAACCTTGCTAGGTTAGGCATGGGGGACCTTTCCTACCTGGACATGTCTCAGTCTTAGGGTCTTATGGGTGTGTGCTTCAGGCACCATTAATGAGCAATATTATAAGTGTTGAGTGGCTCCTGTATTAGATTTGAAAAATATTATCCTGAAAATGTTATTTAAGTACTTAGAAACAAGAACAGTGGATTCTTGGACACTTTTAAGAAACAATATACTGTATTCAGATTATTTAATTTAAAGACTCTGTGGCAGCCTCTTCATCAGTGCTGAGAAAATGCTAAAAACTTCAGAGCCACACTCCCAAATGCAGGCATGTTGGTTCCATTGGCAAAACCCACAGCTGCCTAGAAAAAATGGGGGTCTCACTGCTGTACAAGTCACACGTGTAACTTATACTTGCAGTGTAGGTTGCTACATTTACCAGTTGGGCCCTCAGTGGACAGTTGCCTGGAAATCTGGCCTGTCCCCTGTGGGAGGAGAAGCAGATCAGAAAACTACCTTATTTTGTGAATGTTCTGTACCTACTGCACTGGAGCCCTCATCTCACCTGGGGCCTCTCAACACTACCTGAACTGCAAACAATAAATACATAGCTACCATTTATTCATAATTTTAAGTATCTCCCCAAAGCCATGGTAAGGAAACAACATTTTGCTGCTTTTGAGAGTCGGTTGGTTTGGAGTGAGAGGTGGGTGCAGAAAGGGGGATGCCAGCTGGCAACATGGCAGCTCTGAATTTATCTTCCTTATTCATCATAGTTTTGCCCTTGTTAAATGTTTGCTCTCATGTTCTGTTTCAAACAAATGCACATCCCTCCAGTGCCCTCAGAAAGTGCCAGTCTGTAAAATGAAACCTGGGCTTATTAATTCCTGAGAAGTGAGAGTATAGTTGGCAATGACAATTTAATGACAGCAGAGAACACCAACCTTCCCATGTTTCTAATCTGTTAACTCTTCTTTCCTCTTTTTGTACCTCTTCTCTGCCCTTATCTGGGTGGATTATCTCTGTAGCTGATGTGAAACCAAAAACCAGGCGTTTCACATGAAAAATATCCACATCCTCCAGGAAGATTATTTTGGGCCAGGAACTGAATGAACTAAACTTGGGATCTAGCCCAGGTCTATTAAAAATAGTTCAGCATGTAGCCCTGGGTGCCATGTGCCATTCTGCCATCTGTGCGGACAGACACATGGGCTTACCAATGAGCAAGCTTGCCACAAAGTTAATGCCATAAATGACCAAAGTGCTTCCAGTTGCACCAATTGGCAGCTGGCACATGGAGGAGAGGTGGGGACCACTGAGCTGTGTCATGATTACGTCCCAGCTAATGTCCTATTTCTCTTCTCCCTTCTCTTCCATAGTCCTCTCCCCCTCCCTCCTCCAACCAGCTCGCATTGAATTTCACATTCCAAGAGCTTATGGAATGCATTAGCACCAGATAAAAGTACAACACACCCTAATGTAGGCCCCTGACGTCAACCATCCCTGGAGTTTGGAAGGGGAAGCTGTAAACGGAGGAATGAAGGGAGGTTATGAAAGACCATCTTTTTTTGGCTTCCATGTACAAGTTTCAAAAAATTAAGAAGAAAGAGGAAGTGCTGAAAGTTGGGATTAACTCTGTGCAGAGGTGTCCACTGACTCTCAGAGGGAGGAATCTATCCAAAGAGAGAAAACAGCAGGAGACCAAGACTGAAAGCAGGTTTTATTCTTGGAGACTGCTTCCTCCCTCACCCCAGGCCACTCCTGATCCATAGGAAGGGGTGGAAACTAGTATTTGATATGCTATACAATATGCTACACAGCTGGGTTTTTCAGAGGCTCCTGGGGACAATAAAAATGTCTGAGAACTATGTTTATGTAACTGGGATTCTGAGCAGATTACAGCAGGAAACATAGCTTTAGGTTGACCATGCTGTAGCTTTTTACCAGGCACAACTATGCTGGCCTGTCTATACATACTGAGGTTTCTAATGAGCCTTTTGGGAAGACCCCAACACTTCTCCTGGCCTGTGCTGCTGCTGCAGCCCATGGATACTCTTATATGTGTTGCCTCCTCTTGCTGTAAAAAACACTTTGAGATATCTTCTCAAACAGAGACTCAGGAGATAGAGAACTGGCTAAGTCCATTATAAGGACACAGTTGAGTAATGCCATTTACACAGAAAAAAAAACTTGACCAGGACCCACTAACATTGAAACTCTGAGCGAGATAGGGACTCTGTGTATGTGGACATAGACCATGTCTGCAGTCAACTATATTACAACACAACAGCACTTCTGATTTTCAAGTTGAAACAATTCAACAACAACAAAACACCCTGGATTTAAAAAATGGAGTTTATCAATAACTATCAGGAAAAAAAACAAAAATTGTTATTCAGTTTGTATTGACTTCACCCTCTTATGACTATAATTTGTTTATATTGGCTTGTATCTAACATTAATTCATACTAGGTACTTTAAATTCTGGATTTCTATTCCATGTGCTATATACAAGGAGAATTATACATGTGTGTGGGTTTTTAAACCAGACTTTATTACAAACTATGGACATAATTTGTTAAAGAGCTCCATAGTGCAAAGCCCCAGACAACTATGTCAATGATTATCAGGATTTTGCTGTGGAAGAAGACAAAGGAAAGAAGAAAGTACTAATGTGCAAGTACTACAGAGCTACAATACATACTATCAGGACAAAAAACATTTACTAGATGTTTGCAGATGCTCAGCAAACCCATATAAAACCCAGAATCAAACCAGGCACTTCTAGTGTTGCAACCCAGTTGTCAAGTACTGACTCTGTGACAAGCCTTAAAAGCAAACTGAGGAAGAAATGCATTTTGGCAAGTACCTAGAAAAAAATCTTCTTGCTACAACTTAGGAAAAGCAGAAGTCCTGAAAAAGCCTGATGCATACACATTTACAGACAGCTTGATTGCCAAAAATGAACAAACATCTCGTTACATAACAACTAAACTAGTGATTCTCAACCAGGGTGCCACGGCAGCCTGGGTGTCTTGAGAGTCTTTCAAGGGCAGTGCCACAGTGTTTTGTTAGGTGTACAAACATAATTCACAAGATAAATCCTGAGTTTTCACATAGGACTCTACCATGTTAAAAACATTCTGACCTGTTGTGGTCTTCCTGAGTTTTTTGAAACAGAAATTTTTTTCTACTATCTTTCTGCAGTCAAAAAAAGAGTGAAAACTAAGAGCTGGCATTTTCTGAGGGGTGCCTTGAACTTATGGAGGGCTACCTCAAGTCTATGAAGGGGTGCCTTGAGTCTAAAAAGTTTGAAAGCCACTAAACTAAACATTACAGTACAGATGGGACCTAATTATGGTTCTAGAACAAGGTCAAAATCCTGGACAGTCCAAAGCTTTAGGATTACAGGGAAGATTGTACACTTTCTATACTATAACATTTAACTAAGTTCTTACCAGGTTAGAAAAAAATGATACCATTTTTTTTGTGTGGTTATAGAACCTATGTTTTTAGATGTCTGTTTTTAGATGTCAGATGACAGAAATGACAGGGACCACATCAACATGTAATCATCCTGTGGGGAAAAAATCTTTCTGCATGGCCTCTCCAACAGCCTCTGCATTGTCCAGGTCGTATGATATTGGAAAGGAGTTGGCTAGTGGGGCTAGCCACTCACACAGGGCAGACAGGTCCAGATCAGCATGGCAAACAGGGGATTAGATTAAAACCAGGGCTTTAGGAGAGGTAGCAGAGAAGAAGAGCATGAAGTAAGTGATGACCCAGCCTATCTGCCTCTGGCTGGCATCTCCTGGTGTTTGCTGGTTGAGGAAGGTCCATGATTCAGGAATGAGAAGAATATGAGGCCATGTAGGAGTGCACTCCATCCTTAATGATTTCTTAAGATCCCCTATCAGAGCCCTCAAGAGTCCTTCTGAACTCCCAGATTATCCTCTTCATTTCCCTAGTGGATTACTAAAACCCCTTCCTACACTCGTACTCTCTATGACTATACTGGTTCCTTGAAGATCTCTTTATTTTATCCTGGGATACATCCTACTTCCTTGAGACTCTGGATTCCCACAGAACTGTCTATACAGGACAAATGAGTTGGTCTAATAAAATATACTAGATTTACCCAAAGAACCTTGTCTGCCATTAGCAGGAGCTGGAACTTACCTGTGGGCTGCAACACATGTCTCATCTCACCCACTCATCCAAATGTGAGCAGTGTCAAGAGAGGGAAAACCCAGTACTACTCAGTTCTCTGTCTAGCAGGAAATGCATGCAAATCTAAAAGCTTGAGAGAGCCATTCAGGAAACTCCCCATTTCATAGGGAGCTAATTCAGCAAGCTTCATGGGGATCTCAGACTAACCTCAGTCCCTCACTCATGCAACAGACAATGTCTGGGAAAGTGTGTAAGCCTGGTCTAGGGATCACCCAAAATGAGGCACAGACACAGAAGGAGCAAGAGTCTCACTAACCTCCTGTGAATATCTTCATCTCTATCCTGTCATGTCACACTTGACAACTGGGCAGCTCTTGGAATGGATCCTGACCCACAGAACAGGTTCATCCTTGGAGGCAACAGGGCAGGCTTCCTTTTTTCCTAAAGATGAAAGAAAGCAAAGACTCCTTAGTTTTGTTTTTAGTAAATAGTTTTATGAGGAAGGCACCTTCACAGTGCAAGCACTAAAGCTGTTAGTTTAGGGCCTACCTATGGGCCTTGGCCCCAAAACTACCCATTGAACAAAGGTCTGTATTCCTGTGCTTCTAAGATGGACTTTACTCCACAAAGAAAACCATCTTTAACCCAGGGGTTAGTATCATTTTTGGACAGAGTGCTAAAAACACCCACAACCTGGACTTGGAAAATGTTGGAATACCAGGATCAGATGGCGGGGGAGCCACAAGGGGCCTGATCTTATTATGGCAGCACAGCCCTGGACCCTTTCCCACCACCCACCCCGAGGCATGCATGCCAAGCAAAATGCTTTTGCGTGCCATGCTTTGACACCTGTGCTGGGGGTTGCCTACCCCTCCTTTAACCTCTGTTGTCCTGCATACTCTGGGACTCCAGGCAGACACTCTCTGTTGTTTCTTGACATGTAAATGAGTATTGTCCCAAATCTCACCCTTTCTTCCACCGTGTCCTTAATTTTATAAAACAAAGGTCTGGAATGGAGTTGCACTCCATATTGAGCCTCAGGTGGTATAACCTAGCATCTACTGAACTCCTACCAGCAGTGTCAATTGGTAACAGCTGAGGTTTTGGCTTATGTGCCTCTGGCCTGAGGTCCCCCATGAATTGCCAGGTCTTTAGGACTTTTTCCCTTTGGACTGAATGTCCTCGATCCTGTTCTTGCGTCTCAGTCTTTCAGCCTTTCATGCTCCAAATTTTAATTAACAAGAACCACCTGGTCCAGCTACCAGGCTGACTTTGCCAACAGCTCTGCATCTCTACAGTGTCCTGAGGCCCAACCTCAGTCACTGATTCATCAACACTGCAATAACTGTTTTGTCAGAAATGTAACTAGGTGTGAGCAAGGAGGACACCAAGATAAATGGGAGGGGCCCAAGAATGGTGACTGTCCTTATTGCTTGCCCAGCTACCACCACTGCCATCCAGGGTGCATAAGCTTGTTATACCTCTATGTCATGTTGAGGGTGTCTAGTTACCCCACAATAAAGTGAAAAGCCAGATTGATCTTGCAGGATAGATGGGACTAAACTGTATTTTAACCATATTCCTAACCTAGAAGGTTAGCTATAGCTTACTATATAGCTTACTGTTGCTATAGCTGTATAGATCTTAGCAGAGTCTAAAAACACAAAAATATTGGTTTAGTTCCAACTACACCATAACATCAAGCCATGTTTTAACCATGTTGAGGACAGCTATCTTGTAATCAACTGATCCATCATGAGAGTTGTCACAAGCTTGATGGAATGGTAAGGAAATGTGTTTTAAACTAGGTGTAAATGTGGCCACAGCCACATCAGCTTTTAACATGCTAGAACACAGCCTAGCAGATTACATCATTCTCAGAGGACGGCGCACAAAGAACCAGCCAAACTGGCTTAGCTTGGACGGTTTTTTAAACTCAATATAAAATGATTCACAAACTCAGGCACCTACAGAAAAGACCTGCCCCACTCCTGAAGACAAACAGAGGATAAGACAGGTGGTAACCAAAAGAACTAGATTTGCCTGATGTGTGATCATTATGTAATTTCCCTCTCCAGCAATTACCTGATGGCATAACAACTTGATGGCTTCTGCTGGGCTTGTCCCAAGGACAGCTTAGTAGGATAGTCCCTGAACTAATTCACTCAGTGACTTTCAAAAGTGCTGATTGCAAAAGGCAGGCAGGAGCTTTGTGACAGAGGAATTACCCCACATGCATCTAATCCAGGGCTCTGCAAGTATTTATCACATGACAGTTAGGTACATTGCGTATGTTGTTTGCGCACTGTTTTATATGTTTTTGTGCGTATATGCAGTTTTTTTGCAACGTGTGCAACTGAGTGTAGGCATTACATGCTAGGTGCCCGTTGGTTGTGAAATTGTGTGCTTTCTGTCATGCTGTTGGTGGTGTGCTGTGTTCTTATTGTGTTGAATGTATGTGCTGTGTTATATATAGCCTCTACTTACATATACATTTGAGCACCATCCTTCCATTATTACATTCCAGGTCCTGCATACATTTCCTTACATCTTAGTGAGGCCCCCTCTGAAGTACAGACAATAGCTATTGTTTGGTTTTGGGGTAGGTGAGTGTGCTTCCCTGCTTGGCAACCAACAAAGCCAGGAGCCAGCTCCTGCGAACACTAAACATGCCTTTTATCACTGACAAATTAGTTTGCCAGCAACAGGAAGTGATGTTACTGCCATCCTCACAAAAGGGAAACTCCTAGTGGTTTCCATGGGGACATAGGCAACTGTGTAATTACAACTTTATATAATCTTAAAGGCACACGGTTCAGTTTTATGCCTTCCTCACTATAGAGGTAAAGGCCTGGTACATGGCCCTAAACCACCTCAGAGTGTAGCACAGACTGTGAAGGTCAGTGGAAGGTGGCTGTCAAAGCTACAGAAAGAGCGTATTGGGTGTCCTGAGCAAATGCCAATGAAAACCCTAAAGAACATATACCAGAGAGCAGAAGGGAAAAGACAAGCCTGATCATCTGGAGTAAACAGATATTTAAATCACCTAGGCTTCCTCCCCAGAAGACAGAGAAATGTAGTTAGCCATGTTAGCCCCCTGAAAATAACATTGCGAATTATATGCGTAAGACTGTCTTTCTCTGCCCTGTGTTTGCCCCAAGCCTCGATATCCTCTGTCTCACCACCTCTGCAGCTCAGCTTCCATCCATGCCTGCTCTTCAAACCGCCTCCCCTCATCTTTGCACGTGCCCTGGAGGTTTCCGCCATTCCTTGTCTTTCTTTTTAACAAAGCTTCTCTCAAGTAAATCCCACTACATCCTCCTCCCTCTCCCCCCAAATTGTGGTGCTAAAATAACAGCTGCTAGCACTTTCCATTCTGTCTGCAAGTCATCCCTCTCTTTTCCCCTTCTTTTGGACTCTAGACTCTTCATGGTAGGCCTGTATACTTCTCTGTACCCAGGACCATAACTATTGGGGGTGGGAGGGAGTGGAGCAAAATGCAGAAGTAGCAATCCCCCATGCTGCTGGCCTGGCTGGCACCCCATTCACTGCCCCTGCTCAGCATGCACAGCCACACAGCTATGCTCTGGCTGTAGCTGTAGACCACGTAGCACACTGGGATCCCAGCTTTACTTGGGCCAGGGGTGCCAAAGGAGATTACAAGCACAGAATTATGTTTGCACCTTGCAGAGGGAGTTTGAACTAACTGAAATTGGCTTGTTTTTAGGAAAGTGATTTTTGTCAAAGCAGCTCTCTATTTGTGCCCCTCTGTCAAGAACCTGTTTAAGTTTATAAAAATGGGTTGCCTCTCAGGTACTGCGTTTCATTGTTTTAAGTAACACATAAACAAGCCTTCCCAGATGACAGGAAGCAAAATTCTGTTTGAATTGTGATCAACAGGCAGATTTTTTTATTATTATTATTATCATTAGTTCCATGACTAGGGCTGCCAAGGTTGTATTTTTCCACACAACAAGCTTTGCTCTGCAGGTATAAAGAGACTCACATATTCAGAAATAGCTTTACTCATATTATAGGAAACACACCACTGGGCATAAATCCACGGAACAACAATACCTGCCAAGAGAATGTCTGTGCAAAAAGGAAAGGGGGCTGGGAGCCCTCTAGGTTTTGCAGAGTGGGGGACGATTATTTGATATCAGTCGAGTCTCACCTATGCAATGTATTTTAGGAGAGGAAGGGGCTCTTCAGTTCTTGGTGAGCAGGGATTTTAACTTTCCTTTTGCTATTCTATTTGTGTCCCTTGGGATCAGGTTGTGGCTTGCTGAATGCCTGCGTAGGATACTGATAACACAGCTGTTTCACCTGAGCTTCAGGCACAGCAGTGCATCATGTGAACGTTCAAGGACACCTTCTCCCAGGGGAGCAGCACTAGATTTTTAACACCGCCATTAACACTTCATGGGTCTCACAGGACTCTACACAGCAATACCCTGCATAGGGTCTGGCTTGGCAGTGGTTGTGGGATAAACAGCAGCCTGTACTTCACAAAAGCACATTTTTAAATGCTGGGCTCTAGAGCCTTCTTTATAGATAAGTTAATTCACTTCAGATGGACATTCAGGGTGAAACCCTACTCTCCTGTGCCTCTAGGACCGTACAGTTATCCAAGAGTAGGATTTGATACGCTGAATTTTAACACAGAGCCTGCCTTGCCTATGCCCTTCCAGGTGGGTAAGTCACATTTGTAGCTGTGGCATTCTCTACAACACAAGACTAGCATTGTAAGCAATATTAATAACACCACATATGGAGGGATGGAGGTGAGGTCATGGTTGTACCCACCCTCTGCCAACAGCTTCAGCTGGCACATGGATAGTAAAACAATAATTGTTGTCAGAACATTTCCAACACCACCCAGTAGGTGCTAGCTGACCTCATACCACTTCATTGTCTATTATAGTCACATTTTACCTTGAGGGGGAGGCAGACATTTTGATTAGCTCCTCCTTTTCTTTGTTACACTATACATAAAAGTAGAATACACTGTGATCTTAGTTACCTCACTGTAAATTCTGAATATTCATGCAAAGCTTAGCTTTGAAGTAAAATATAGCGAGGTCCTTACCTTTTCTCAACCCCATTTTTCCGTTGGGTTGATGGAGATGAGTCAAAGTCAACATTTTTTTCAAAACCTGGAGCAAAAAGAATTTGGTGCCACGTGAGAAATAAGATGTCTGCTTTCAACACGGTGCAGTTTCTTTGTACTGATGTTGACATGCCAAGATTTGTTTACAATGTGTTGTGAATATGGCATCTTATCTGGGGTACCAGAGATAATGTTGAGCAGCAAATAGGAACACTCAGGGAATGAAAATAATTTAAAAATTACCAGCCTGCTAGAGGCATGTATTATGAACATGGGACACTGTCAGCAGCAGGCCAATTTTTAGACTTATTCTTAACATCTTCAAGGCTAAGTAAAGAAGCCCTGGTCAGAAGAGACCTATTTTTGTTCACGGTAAGGTAGCCAGGTGTCAAATTCTCAGCTGGTGTAAACAGGTATAGTTATGTGGAAATCAATAGGACCAACATCAAGTTATGTAGCTGAGAATCGGACTTAAATTGCCCTAACGAAGCAGTGATAAAGTCTAGGTCTTACACCAATAACTGAACCACAGGCCTTGTGTTTGTATTAGTCCATAGTTTAGCTCAAAAGCAGAATCTAGCTAGCATAAACTTTTCACAACCATTTTTCCAGCTGTGTTGAGATGAGGAGGTTGAATGACTTGCCTGAGGTCAGAGTTGAACAGCAGGAAGAGAACCCAGGATTTTTCTACTGTGTGGTAGCCTGTAGCCTCCTCTGGGAGACATCCTAGAAAAGGTTTCAGCATAGGGCAAAGAAATACATAGAATAATAGTTTGAAGATTTCAATAGAAATATCATAATTTATTCTGTTTGTATAAAAAGTAGTAATTGTATAGCAAAACTATGTCTTCATAAGAAGAAATATATTATTTCACATCATAAATAAAAATCAGCAAACATACAACCCTTGGCAACTCAAAAAAGCACTCATCTGGTGCTCTCACGTCAGTGCTTAGGAAGTGGGAACTGTTTAAGATGTATTTACAGGATTACAGTACCAAAAAAAAAAAAAAAAAAAAAAAAGAGGTATTTGGTTTCTCTAGAAATGAAGCTTCAG
>NW_017728914.1:20429021-20439497 GCF_001723895.1 Crocodylus porosus
TGTCTTCATAAGAAGAAATATATTATTTCACATCATAAATAAAAATCAGCAAACATACAACCCTTGGCAACTCAAAAAAGCACTCATCTGGTGCTTCTACACCCGTATTGATTAGTTGAGTGGTTTTCAACCTTTTTCTACTGTGGCCCAGTAAAAAAAAAAAAAAAAAAAAAAAAAAAACTGAGGTATTTGGTTTCTCTAGAAATGAAGCTTCAGGCTTGTGAAGGCAGAGACAATACATTTACGTAAAAATAAATAAATAATAGGACTTGTATAAAAAGGGACAGTGTCACTTGCTTTGAATGTCCAGGAATGGAAATACTGGTGAATATGCTACTTAACACAGACTAGGTTTAGAACTGACAGAAGACAAAGATGGAATAGAAGGAAGCAATGTCCTTTTGACTTCTTGGTAGACATCCAGATTTGGTCAAAAAATTGTCAGTCAAGTCAGAATGAACCTAGCTCTCTGGAGCCAGATAAGCTCCTCCCGATTAGTAATAATGTGTTGTTCTGAATGATGGATGAACACAATGAGAATGAAAATGACCAATGACACTGTCCCCAGAGTTATTGCACTTTTTAAATAACAAGGGTCAAGTTTGAGTTCTGAGCAAGTTCTTATCTGCCTTTCAGCAGCTGGGAGAAGTGGTGATGGGGCTCTGAAGATAGCTTAAAGCACTGGATGATGCATGTACAGGGATGGAGACAGGGAAATTGAAGACTGTGGTTGTTGATGTCCCTCTGTCCAATACAGACATAGCTGGGCTTCCAGCTTCTGCTGAGCAGTTTGGGGCTAGGACCTGGGACTCAAACTGCAGCAACTGGCCCATGAAGCTGAAGTTTGGGGAAATGATGCTTCTCCTCTGTTTCACAAACTCAAAGGCTTCATCCAGTTTGACTCTGTTGGTCCGCATGAGATAAGCGAGGCAGATGGTTGCTGATCGGGAGATGCCAGCTTGGCAGTGCACAAATACCCTTCCACCATCATTTTTAACAGAGTCTGAAATACAAATGATTCACTTAAATGCCTGGGTCATGCTACAGAAACACATCTTGCTATTTCATGCTATTGTACTTCTATGTAATATTTTATTTCTTTAGCACTCCAGGAGTCCATGGCACTTTTGCAGACAAAATGGACCCCTGTCCTGAGGGAGGCAGATAGCAAAGGTTTTGATTCTAAAAAACTCTGAATCAATTCATACCAAGTTTCCTTTGCCCACAGATATTAAATTCCCATCAGTGGATGCAGACTAAATTTCACAGGCTGAATCAGATAACATGGTACAGAAAGCAAACAACCTTCAGGATCCTCTAAGGCAGCACTTCTCAACCTTTGGGTCATAACCCAGAAGTGGGTCGCAAGAATGTATGAAAGGATCATACAACTTTAAAAAGGAATCCTCCTTTAAAAAGGAGAAAAAATGTGGGAAGCCGTGGCTTTTTCCTTGCAGCCAGGCAGAGTTCCAGCCTGAAAGGGGCTGCCTGGGGCTCCCCATGCCTCACACCCACCCAATCCCTGCCCCGCACACTGTGGGGAGGGGGCATTGCATCAGGACTGGCTACTGAAGTTTACAAATGGGTCCTGGTACAAAAAAAGGTTGAGACCTGCTGCTCTAAAGATCCTTGGCTCTCAGTAATACAGCCTTCAGGAAGTACCCATAAGGGATAGCTGCTGATTTTCTTTACTTCAATTCCTGAGGAAACAACATGGTGCATCTTAAATTTAAACCCGATTGGGGGAGCTCATCCAAGTTTTCTGCCACAAGGGTAATGCCTGCTCAGCACTTAGAAGCACAGACGCCGGGGAGAGCTCATTTACCTATGAAATCAATGGCTTCGTTAAACCAGGAGCTGATGTCCGCCTTGTGGTTGTCCTCTACTGGGATGCTCTTGTACTGGTAGTGCCCCTCAAAGTGGTTGGGGCAGTTAGCTGAGACATTGATTAACGCCGTGATCCCCAAGGCATCCAACATGTCCTTTCTGGAGGCGTGGTAGGCACTACCCAAGTAGAGGAATGGCAGGATTTCCACAGGGCCACCCTGAGAGGAGAGATGGAGACAGACAATCAGATCATTGCATTCCGTGATGTGCAACAGCTTCTCACCCCTTTGCGATCTGGTTTGCTTTCTCCCGCCACCCCCCCCCACTGCTCACATCCTACCTACCTGGTCATACAGCGGGGTGCCACACGAGCTGCAGCCTGAGTCGGCACTGTCAGGCACACTGCTGGCACTCAGGGGCAGGCTGAGGCCCGTGGGAGGCGATGGCTTGGTGCACAGCTCAGAGCAGGTGGAAGAGAAGGCTTCATACCCTCCTGCCGTGGGGAAAGAAAAAGAGAGAAGCTGGTTTAGGATCAAGTTGGTGCTGAGACGCCTGGGGTTGCCAGGTTGGGCTGTACCCTCAGTTTTGTCCCGATCCTCCCTGGCAGGGGGGATAGGGAGCCGCGTCCCCCTGCCCCGACGCCGCGGGCGGCGCTCACCCTTGAGGAAGCAGACTCGGGTGCCGCGGGCCTCGCGGCACAAGGCGCTGGCGGCCAGCAGCAGGGTGCTGTCCCGCGCCGGCCGCTCTAGCTCCAGCTCGGCGCTGCGCTCGTCCAGCAGCACGACGGCGCGGTAGTGTCCGCGGAGCAGGCGGCCGCGGAGCTCCTCGTTGGGCACGATGTGCTCCAGCCCCATGGCGCCCTTGGCGCGGCGCCGCACGATGGTGCTGAAGCGCACGTTGGCCGAGCCCAGGATGTGCGAGGAGCTGAAGGCGAAGAAGGAGCGGCAGTCCAGCACCAGGCACGGCGCCGCGCCCTCCTGCAGCAGCTCCCGCAGCGCCGCGCAGTCCAGGGCGCACACGTCCATGTTTACCATCGCTCCAACCCCAGGATAGTTCCGTAACGCTGCGTGTAGCGCGTGTGCATGTGTGCCGAGCCCGCCGCCGCTGCCTTATATAGCTGCCGCCGCCCCGCCTCGTTTTAGTTATGAATGAGGCCCGGCCCAGGTGACCGCCCCTGGGGTGGCGACGTCACTTTGGCGCGGGGCCAGTTCTGCTCGCCCTGCCCCGCCCCGCCCCTCCCCGCCAGCAGCACTGACGTCATTGGCAGGCAGCGCCGTCCCCTGCTGGGCAGCCGCTTGAGCTCCTGGTGTTCCCTGCGAGTCGGGGCACGTGGCGGCGCCGCCCGGGGCTGGGGGCAGGCCAGGGCGGCGCCGTGTGGGCTCTGAGCGAGGAGGGAGAGCAGGGCTCCTTAGGGGTGTCTGTTACCTGCCCCAGAAACACTTACTGCCCCCCTGGTGTGAGGGGAGCGCGACAGCCCCTGCCCCCTTGTGCGATGAGCTCTCTCACGCGCCTCCTACCACTCTGCTGTCTGCTGCCTTTGTGAGGCCTCAGTTGGGGTCCTTTTTTAATGTTCGATATTGTCTGGTTTCTAATAAAATAATAGAGTTTTTACAGGGGCATTGGGTGCGCTTATTGTAAGGGGAGGCTCGGGTTTCTTAATGGAAAGCTTGTGATAGAGGGTGTGTGAGTTTTAATTTTAAAAAATGTTTTTACAGGGACTTCTCAGTCTCTTGAAGGCTCAGATCAAGTGTAGTGGCTTCCTGACCTGGCAGGGGAAATACCATGTACCTGTGTCCAAGAAGGCAGCTTTCCTGAATGGCCTCACAGGAGAACTGCCCTTCTGGTGTGGGTCAGTGCCCACAGAGGTGCAGCAGCTTTAAGCCCAGTTTATGGAAATAGCAGCCTCCTCCCTTGCTTGCTCCAAGGACCTTATGGCAGAGGGCAAGCAGAACTTTGGGGGGGCATCCGAACCTCAAGACTCTGGGCTTGGGCTTGCAAGTAGGATGCCTGCCAAAGGTGTTAGAAACATCTGAAGTCCCAGGTGCGGGTGGAGGATGTTTGCCAGTAGTAGGGCCACTTAATGGTTCTGGACTCTTGGATTTCGCATTAGTTTTGGCTAATTAGGCCTTGGACAAATTCTATATATAAAAAAATGTTTTTTACAGGGGAACGCCATGTATCTGGGTCCACGAAGGCAGTTTTCCTTAAGCGTTCCCAGGGATAACTGTTCTTCTGGCGAGGTTTAGTACCCGCTGAGGTGTTGGGGCTTAAAGCCCACGTTATGGAAATGGGAGGTTCCTCCCTAGCTTGCTTCTGCTGAGGGCAGGCAAAACTAGGGGGCATCTGAACCCCAAGTGTCTGGGCTTGGGCCTGCACATAGGATGCCTGCCAAAAGACTGGAAATATCTGAAGCCCCTGGTGGGGCTGGAGGATGTTTGCCAGTTGTAGGGCCACTTATGGTTCTGGACTGACTCATGGATTTGGACTTGACTTAGCTGATTTCGCTTGTTAGTAAAATCTTTTTTTTATAGATATATTGTTGCTGCTCAGGGTGGGAGCAGGGATCTGTTGTTTCTTCACACACATGCACATGCTCCTGGCATGGCTTACAGCTCCACGTGCTCTTTACACAGGCTGTGGAAAGGGTGGGTTCAAAACAAAGTGTGAGGGAGTGTCTAAGACATGGCCTCTTTGGACACACATCTCTGTACCCAGTGTACTTGGCTATGGGGGGGGAACAGTCCTCCTCCTTCAGTGCATTTCAGGCAGAGGAAGGGTGGGGGGGACCCTACAAGCCTGGGCCCATTTGCTCAGCAGTCTCAAAATTCCCACCGAACCCAGTGCTGGCAGCTACTGGCAATGAAGCCAGTCAAGCTCTGGTTTTCCCCCCTTTCCCCAATGCAGCAAGGATTCCCAAAAGCTTTTTCTCCTCCCAGCGGGTGATTAGCTCCTAGGGTGTTTCTTATGCAGGGCTTCCAGTCATGGTGACTTTCACTTCCTCTGCCCCACGGCTCAGCCTCTGAGCCTGGTCTCACAGCCTGCTTCCCTTTTGTTCTGTGCTCTCCACCGCTCTGTACCTGGTCTGCTCTGCCTCTACTTCCTCTTTCCTCCTGCCCTTCTTTGCAATTTCTTTCTTCCAGTCTTGCCCCACCCACCGTTCACTTTTCTTTTCCCTTCTCACCGCTTCTTTGTTTTCAGCCCCTTGAACGCCGCTGTTCCCTTCTCAAACTGCCCGTGCCGTGCCCTCACAAGTCCCCGACTGCCACGCTTTTTCTGGGACTCTCCACAACTCTACCCCAGGCTCTTGCCAGTCTGAACTTTCTAGTCTAAACCATTTCCCAGCCAGTTTGGAAATAATCAGTTGTCCCAAAACTTCCCCGAACTCTCTCCTCCGGCCCTTGCCCATCTGTAATCCATCCCCCTAGAATTTTCTAGACAATTCTCCAGTCCCCAACTCGTGTCTGACCAAATGTTCTAGAAACTTCCAGGATCTTCTTCCCGGATTTTGTCACTCATTAATTGCCTCCATTTTATCAAAGCTTTGGGCGCCGAGCAAATCTGTTTTCTTTCTTGCTGCTCTTCAAACATAAACACACGAGTTGTACTTTTTCATGCCTGATTATTTCTTATTGTTATCATAACACCATAAGTTAGTGACAGATTGTGATAAAAACAGTCATATGCTTCACTATTGGGAAATCATTCCACTCCCAGCCCACTGTCATTACTTTATTACGAGGGCCATGGAGGCAGTTTAGAGCACATCGTTTCCAGTGAATCATTAATGCCCCGGCAGACGCTCAGTGAAATGTTCCACTCATCAGAGTGCCTGTCTTTCTGTTCACATGTGTGTGAGGCAATTAGCAAGCTGATCCTCTCAACCCTTCATCACAGCTCACTTAAAAGTATATCAACCAGGGCAGCCGCATCTCTCCTCTTCTGGGAGAATAATAGTAATAATTATTTAGAAACACTTTCTTATAATCTTTCCACACAAAAGCAATCTATGAAAAATAGGCCCAAACCAGGGGCCTTTATTCAGTTTATGGTCTTTCCTTGGGCAGAACGCCCTCTTGCTGGTGGGGACTTCAGGAGTTTGCCAAAAATTAGTGTATATCCAGTGACTGCATTGTTCCTCTGAAAGGCAGAATGCAGTAGTGGTGTAATGTGGTACACTGCAGTAGTTTAAGACAGACAGAGGAGCCTGTATCCAGCTGAAAATGCAACAAGGATTTAGGTAAGAGGAATGTAATTTGGAGGCAGACTTTGACTGGGACACTGGGCATAATCGACAGCTAAGAGATAGTTAGTGTCCATGAGCCAAGAGGTCAGGACTCAGAACCTCAGTTTAATATCTCCTCTAAACTACACCTTTTTTTTTGTTATCCACAGAGTACCCCTTAGTGCTGTAGTCAGGCATGTACCTGGCCAGCCAAGACTCAAGGAAGAAATGCCATCTCCTTATCACCAACCCTAATTACTCCAGCAGTCCGGATTACGATGTGGAGGTCTGCCATCACAGGACTGACAGTTCAAATACTCTTCCATTCAAGCACTGACTGATTACCAGGGATGCGTGTTTTCTGTATGTTATGGAAAAATGTGGTAAAACCTGAATTTTTTCCTTTAAAGGAGAAAAGCGTGGGCAACAGTGGGTTCCCCTTGCAGGCTGGCAGAGTTCCAGTGTACAAGGGACTGGAGGGAGTGGGAGGAGACCGATCAGGCAGGGGGCATTATGTGCGTGTGTGCTCACACATGCACATAGCCACCAGGCAGCCTGGAGAGCAGCTCCTGGCAGGTAAATCAGGGTTGGGGGGCAGAGAATTGGGAATTGAGGACCATATAGGGAGAGAGGGAGGAAGGGAGTTGGGCAGGGCTGGGGCTGAGGCTGACGCTGCTCCGCAGCTGGGGCGGTGAATGGAGCTTGGGGCCGGGGGCTGGAATATGCAGCCGCAGGACCGCAGCAGGAGCCGGACAGGGCACAAGTAGTTTGTTCAGGGTTGGGTGGGGGAGCGGGGCTGGCTTTCTGCTGCTGCACGCACTCCTGGGACGGCATAATGGTCATGTGTCCCCCAGTTTTGTGCATAGGGCTAGGGTAGGCTGCCCACTGTGGGCTTGGGCTCAGGCTCCGTCCCTTGCTTGCCTCCCCCTGGGACCTCCATGGCCCAGCAGGTGGGACCCAATACAGTAGAGCAGAGTAGGGCAGGGAAGTTTCTTGCTGCTGCGAGCCCCACACTGCCATAGTGAGGTTTCCCATGCCCACCTAGCAGCAGCAGGGGTGACAGCATGGAGTTGCACCCCTTGCTGCTTTCAGGAGGGCAGGAGGCACCTCACCATGGCAGCATGGAGCTCCTGGCAGCGGTATTTAACTTCCCCACCTGACCCCACTCTGCCCTGCTGTGCTGGGCCCTGCTGGCCCTGGGATCAAGGCAGCAGGGTGGAGAGCCACAAGCCCACAGTGGGCAGCCTGCACCGGCCCCCCATGACAGGCTCCGCTCCAGTCATGCCACCCATGGGGGAAGGGGAGCTGGACTCTGTGCTCCACTCCGCTGCAGCAGCCGCCTCCCATGGGCAGCAGCAGGGGCTCAGGTGTTGCTGCAGGGGGCAGAGGCTGTGGGCCCTGGTTCCTGGCCCTATAGATCTTTGGCAGGGCTGGGGGGGTAGGGGGATGTCAGTGGGGAGTAAGGGGCACCAGCAGGGCCAGGGGGCTGTGGGGGGGAAGTAAGGGGCAATGGCATGGGCAGGGGCATAGCACTGGCATATCAGGGCTGCTCAGTGCCACAAAGCAGTGGTGGGCGGAGGGGATGACAGCTGCAGCTGGACCCACATCCTGGTAAACAAAAGGTACAGGGGAGCTCTGATCTGCCATGATAAAAAACACCAAATCAACACCAAAATGTATAGGTATTAAATTTTTATTTTATTATAGTGATTGAGGCACTGGTAGGCTTTCAAATTGCTTTACAATTGTAACTATATCAATAAAACATTGTGTTCAACTGATGCATATTATATACGTACATACATACATACATATATAGTGGCATTTAATTTTAAACATGGAAAAATACAGATTTGGGGTTTTTCAGTTAGAGGATTTGCAATTAAAAAAAATCAGAAAATGTGCAATTTTTAAACCGAGATAACCAGGATTCCTGCTGATTACACAAGACAACAGCCCAAGCAGCAGGTGGCATGGCTGCAGCCCTAACTCAGCCACACAAAGATTAATCTGAAAATGTGTCAGGCTGGAAGAGCTTTTATTTATTTCATTGACTTAAATTCACTCAGCAAAACTTGTTTTTTAAAATTACTTTAACATAAAATAAAAATGCAGTATAAAGAAGAAAATATTTTGTCTCGTACTAAGGAAACCTTTACTTTCTATAAAAAAGGAAACAAAATATCATATCCTTTGATCTTGGAACACAAGTTAAAATGCACCTTTGATGGCAATTAGTCCTCAGAATCATGCTGTTTTTAATCAGCACCACACATAAAATATTGAACCAGATAAACTCTAGGTCGGGGTGGGTAAAATACAGCTGGCAGGATGGATTCAGCCCGACAAATTATTCTCTCTGGCCTATGGCTGCTCATTTGAAGGAGAATTGTATCTGGCCCACAGCTGCCCTGGCTTTCTGTGCCTGTTGCTCTTCTCTATTCCCCATCACAGCCAGCTGCAGCAGCAGCAGCCGTAGCACCGGCTTCAGTGGCCAGGAAACCACTTCCTGGCCTGGCTCAGCATGAACCCGCTTCCAACCCCCGGTGTATACTCCAAGGCAGGAGCTGCTGAGCCTCTGGCCAGGTTTATGCCCAGTGAGGCTGTTTGCATGCAGCACAGCTCCAACCCTGTGGCTGTTTGCAGACCAGACAGCCCAGCCCCCAGGCAGAGCTAAAGCTCAGGTATCATTCTTTCCATTGGCGAGGGAGGGGATGCAAGGAGAGGAGGGCCAGGGCAGGTGCCACTAATGTGCCTCACTGTGTTCCTGTGCACTGCTTCAGCCTGTGCCACATGAGCGCAGCTGGAATGGCTGACATGGCTCCTAGCCAACCCCGAGTTCCTGGCACATGGCCGGGTCAGGCGGGAGCCATACCAGCCACTCCAGCTGTGCCTTTGTGGCTTGAAGTGGTGCACAAGAACACAGTGCAGCACCAGCCTGGCCTGGCCATGTGCTAGGGACCTGGGATGGAGGATCTGGTGCTGGGAGAAGGGTGGTAACACAGTGGCACCAGCCTGGCCCGGACCAGCCCAGCTTGGATAACCCGTGACTCCTGGCCCCCTTCTCCCTGCACCCTGTTCCCCTGCCTTGAGTCCTTGGCAGATAGCCAGGTCAGGCTGAAGCCATACTGTGTTTCCGCATGCCACTTTGGGTAACATGGGTGCAACTGGCACAGCTCCTGCCTGATCCACCCATGTGCTAAGGACTCTGGGCAGGGGAGGAGTTGCAGGGGGAGCTACAGGGAGCTCGTGTCCGTGTGTGTCTGTGTACACACGTGTAGCGACTCACCAAAACTCATTAAATGGCCCTCAAGCCCAAATAATTGTCTACCCCCGCTCTAGCTGCTCAGGGAGGACGTAAATAATACCTTTCATGACAGCATGGTACCTACTGTCCTAGGACAGTGGTGCCCAAAGTATGGCCCATGGGCCAGATCCAAACCTGTGGAGCTGACTCATCAAGCACATAGGGCTCCCATGGATGTGGAAGATTAGTGGCAGTGGAGCTGTGGCAATGGTAATTGCTGCAGCTCTAGGAGTCTAAGAACAGTTAAAACTGCCACTGCTCTCCTGCCACTACATTTTTGGGCCCATGGGGAATTCCATGGGACAGATGACATGGCCCTGCATGCTGGATCGGGTTGGCGTGTGAGCCCAGCTCACATGCTGACCCAGAGTGTGGGGTTAGATCGAGTGTGAGGCCCTGGACCCAGCATGTGGGGTAAGTTTGTGGGCCATATCTAGTACAGGCATACCTCGTTTTATTGCGCTTTGCTTTATTGCGCTTTGCAGATATTGCGTTTTTTACAAATTGAAGGTTTGTGGCAACCCTGCGTCGAGCAAGTCTATCGGCGCCATTTTTCCAACAGCATTTTCTCACTTCGTGTCTCTGTGTCACATTTTGGTAATTCTTGCAATATTTCAAACTCTTTCATTATTATTATATTTGTTATGGTGACCTGTGATCTTTGATGTTACTATTGTAACTGTTTTGGGGCGCCACGAACCGTGCCCATAAATGACGGCAAACTTAATCGATAAATGTTGTGTGTATTCTGATTGCTCCACCAACCGGCCGTTCCCCCATCTCTCTCCCTCTCCTCCGGCCTCTCTATTCCCTAAGACACAACAATATTGAAATTAGGCCAATTAATAACCTTACAGTGGCCTCTAAGTGTTCAAATGAAAGGAAGAGTCGCACGTCTCTCACTTTAAATCAAAAGCTAAAAATGATTAAGCTTAGTGAGGAAGACATGTCGAAAGCCAAGATAGGCCGAAAGCTAGGCCTCTTGCACCAAACAGTTAGCCAAGTTGTGAATGCAAAGGAAAAGTTCTTGAAGGGAATTAAAAGTGCTACTCCAGTGAACACACGAATGATAAGAAAGCGAAACAGCCTTATTGCTGATATGGAGAAAGTTTTAGCGGTC
>NW_017728914.1:20439887-20450219 GCF_001723895.1 Crocodylus porosus
ACTTTTATATGCACTGGGAAACCAAAAACTTCTTGTGACTCGCTTTATTGCGATATTCGCTTTATTGCGGTGGTCTGGAACCGAACCCGCAATATCTCTGAGGTATGCCTGTACTCCCTAGCCCTGCATGCTAGATCCAGTTCAAAGGCTGACTACACTCCATTCATCCAGCCTGTGCACTGCAAAGGTTGAATATCCTAGTCCTAGAAGATTTGACTTAAGCAAGGGCATGTAGCAGTTGTCCCAATTGCTCTCTGGTGGGTACATCCCTGAAATGGGAGAGCTTTGAGTCTGGCTTTACTAGCAAAAGTGAAGAGTGAAATAATGAACATAACTAGAATTCGAGCCCTACCTATAAAATTAGTGTCAGCGGAAGGACACGTCTCTATGGTGTCAAACTATCATTTCCTTGCTTTACTCTTACTCTTATTTATTCTTTTAAAAATAAATGACCTTTAAAAACTAAGGAAAGGGAAGCACAAAACAGAGTTAAAGTAATTTTTAAGAGTTCAGTTTAACTCAATTGATTTAAACTAGGGTTTGACTTCCTGATTTAACAAAAGCCAGGAAATTCTAAGTTAACCCCTTGCTCCAAAACAAACCCCTGTTTACACTCACGTGACAGTATTATTGTAAATATAAAGAAGCAGCAACAGTAACAAAGAACTGCGTAACTTTGTAGAAGTTGGGAAGTGGTTCATTAAGCTGAACGTATGGGATAGCTTGCATTATTCCAAACCCTTATATTACACTTTAATGCCCAGGTTTCAAGCTGTGGTTTCCATGTTTCTTACTATATCATTTACAAGTCCATAGTGACATGAGAACCACATGAGGATGATAGTGTGCTCATGGGGTAAAAGACTCATTGCACAGCAACCTCACAGTGACTTCATCCCTACCCACTTACATGTTTGCTACCTCTCTGTGCATACAGACAGCGGGAGGAA
This sequence comes from Crocodylus porosus, assembly GCF_001723895.1. Lineage (NCBI taxonomy): Eukaryota > Metazoa > Chordata > Crocodylia > Crocodylidae > Crocodylus > Crocodylus porosus. The sequence goes on from NW_017728914.1 coordinate 20,440,838, forward strand.
AAGATTCACCAGGTTTTTGGTTTGGTTTTTTTTTGCAATAAGATGACCTCACAATCTAACCTGATGTGTATTTGTAAATATAATAATTAACAGACTATGGAAAGCTTCTACTAGGACTGACATTGATGCAAATTAATTTAAGATCCCTATGATGAACCCAAATAACTCTTAGGCTGGAAACCCCAGATCCACACAGATTTTAACTGTGCACTTGTTACTCGCATTCCTAGTTTTGATTCTGTCAGGACCCAAGTTAGTGAACCAAGCCTTTGAAAACATCACTCAGTGCCAGTTTGGATGTGATGTAATAAATCTGAATTACAGAAAGTTTAGATTTGTCCTGATACTGTGCCTTAGTGTGTCTTTTGCCTTAATAAAGATATGCAAGGTCAAGGCTATGTTGAGACACCCAACAAAAATGCACGTGGGAAAATCTGGAAACGGTGGTGGTGGATTACTTTCTTCAGCATGTTTAACATTTTCTCAAAACTCAGTTTCACAACCCAACATTTCCTTTTGTAAATATTTGTACGGATTTTTTACAAAACAAACTGACCGTTCAAAAGAGGTATTATTCTGGGGTGGAAGAATTTAATGTGTAAATATATTCAATATACAATTACTGTCTAAAGTACTACACATAGCTAGACCCCCTAGATCATCATTTTGAATTTGTCTTAACTAAGGACCAAAAGCCATTTCCATCTTAGGATTGTTTAGTGGCTCACATGAAATGATGAGTGACTAATGCCTGATCCAGTGCCTGGTGAAATCACTGAAAAGACTCCTTGTGAGCTTTGGATCAGATCTAGAATATCAAACCTAGAATATTAGAACATTATAAAGAATGTCTTTACAAGCTGAAATCCAAATGTTGGGAGTGTATCTTTTTGCCAAGTTTTGACTAATATTCTAAACTCCACCATTTACAGACATTAAGGTAGAGGATGCACGTAGGAGCTACCACCAGCAGGACCTGTCCATGGCTTGGGGGTTTGAGCCCATGAGAACCAAAATGAGGATCCAATATACTATTTTCTTTGAATGCTCATGTCTGACTGTACACAGTATGGACAGCTTTTGTCTGACTCCAAACTCATGGTGTAGAGGCTCAGATATTAGATGGTATGTATGCCTGGTACTCTCTCTCTCCAAATCTAGTATAAGACTTCTGTTTCTCTTATTTAACAGAAGGCCTACACTCGCTGCTCCACTAAGTCCCACTATTAAAGTATCAGTTCTGGACATATATTATCTGTTTACACCAGAACCAATCACTGTCACCAGATTCCATGTAACAGGAATTGGGGGCAGTCAAGAGGAAAAAGATCCTACATTGTAACTTGGGCCATGAAGTATGGGGGGGTGGTACAAAGGTAGTGGGTTTGCAGAAGCACCCAGAACTAGGAGATTTGTCTTCTATTTCCATCTCTGACTCAGACTGTACCAAACCTTGGGGAAAAATGGTGAGATTTTTAAAAGTGGCCACTGATTTCAGAAGTCCAGTTTGAGATACCTTAGCTTTGCATGACAGGGCAGCTAACATGCCCTGCCATGAGAACACGGGAGAGAGTAAAGAAAGGACAGCCTTACCAGGGCAAACCTGGACAAAGAAGAAAGACACAGCAAACCCAGGCAGGAGAAACGCCGGGATAATCGGAGGGATCAGCTGGGGAAGCGGGGGTAGTGGCACATCAAAAGCTGCTGCAATGAACCCAGCTGATCTGGGATGAACCCGGATGGGGGAGAGAGGTGCGGCTAGCCCAGATGAAAGAACAGCTGTGCTGTACACAATAAGGAGGATCAGCTGGGAGAGCTGGGGAGACAGCAAATCATGAGCCGCCACGGCGGACCCAGCTGCCCAGTGCGGGATATTTAAGGGATGCCAACAAAGCAATTGGCATTGATCCTGAAGAAGAAGACTGAGAAAGAGGTGCGGAGAGGCGAAGTGACAATGCCCCAGCTGGTGAGTCCAATTCCAGAGGGTGTGGTGAACCACTCTGGGGATCTAGAAGGGGAGAAAAATGGAAAAAGGATTAGAGGCAGGTGGGACAATACACCTGGAACCAGCCCTAAGAGTCAAGGGTGGGGTTTGAACTGGGAAGTGGCCAGCTTGGGTCCCATATGGAGCAGAATGGGGCAAGTGGCTGGGGCAAAGAGAGCCTGTGGAACCAGGGCAAGGTAACCAGGAAGCCAGAACTCCTGAAGACGAAGGCTAACAGCATGTATAGTATAGAACACCTGCTGTGTGTAGAGGGCATGGGGATGGGGATGGTGGGTAGGGCAGGGGATGGGGATGGTGGAGCCCTGTGAAGGGGTGCCAGTATCCCGAGTCACTAACAGCCATCTTGGCTCCTAGGATCATTACTACCTTTTCTTCCTTTTCATCAAAGTCATGGCAGATGAGCTCCAAAGAGAACACTTGATCCTAGCAGGAGGAGACGACTCGACTTCAGGAAGATTAGGTACAACCTTCACGCTCTGATATTCAGAAATTCTCACCACGAGTCACTCTTGTTGTAGTCTGCATACCTTAATGGCAACAGCATTTTATAGGAGGTACTCAGCATCTGAGAGGATCAGACTGCTAGTGCTAAGGGCTTTATCCAGATTAACATTAAACTGAACAAACTCCAATGATTTGGAGTGAAATAAAAAAATAATTGGATGTAGGAATTATCCATTTCGCAAAGTCAATGTATTTATAAAGTTCTGGCTTTTCATGATTAAAGTTGCTAAGTATATATAAATATGCTTCGATTAGGTTATTCTCAATAGGTTAGGTTCTCTCTAATAGGTTCTCTCTCTCACAGTATACAATAATTCATTTCCATTCCACATTTACCAGTCATGTTCACTAAAGGAGCAATGAGGTCAGACCAGGCTTTTGTGGGAGGAAGGTGAATTTGAATAGAAAATGGATGACGTGCCATGAACCAGGCAGCTATGAGAGGTGTGCCCCATTCCTTCAGAAATATAAGACATGGAGCTGTTGCTAGCCACCCATTTCAGTGTCGGGTGAGGGCCGCATTTGTGTATGCATTCCTAACTTCAGAAAACATTAGCTGGATCACAGAAATTGTGATGACAGCCCTTGTGGCAGTGCAAAATATAGGCTGTTCTTCTGGCTTCCTTCTGTGATTTTTCAGCAAGTCTACACAAGCACCAAAGGAAAAAGGAATTTAATTTGATATACTTTCTGGGCCCCTTGATTTAATACTACATAAATGTTGACTCTCTTTGAGCTGCATTTTTTTGTCACTGGTCTGTTAGTGCAAAGGGACCATAAAGCCAGCCTGTACAGCTGCTCTTCTGCAGTGTAGAAAGCAGGCCAGGGGGAAAAAAGGGTATGTTCAGAGCCTCTGTGTCTCCTGGATGCTTCTGGCTACCAGGGCATCTCCTGGAATAATTCAGAGCTGTCAGGAAAGATCTTTAGAATAGGAAACTTTGAAGGTAATATAAAACCACTTTTCTTCCATCTGAGGTCCTTTAGAAAGTGTATCTTCACTGACCCCAGTAACCAAGCTCCTTATATTTATTTAGACTTATGTATACTTACAAACATCTGTTTTACACTCTCTGCTTTATACATCATCTCTAAATTTGTCCCTCAAAGTCTGATGGAGTTGAAGGAGAGAGTAGACCCAGAGAAGACAGAAGAGAGGTGTGGAGCAGCAAATGCAACTAATGGGAGGGTTAGAAGATACAGGCTAAATAAGCCACATCCTATCTAAATCACATCTTCTGCCTTTTTGGCATGTTATTACAGCCACTTAGACACCTTTTCAGACGGCAAGTGGGTGTAAGACAAACGGCGTGTAAGGGAGTCCAATAAGAAAGGGTGTCTAATTTTTAGCACAACCCCCACCCCCTTCAATCTTTGAGTCTTTGTCGATATTTATTCAGTTCTTTTCTGTAGGGTGTTCCTACACAGTACCAGCTTTTCAGTATTAGTTATTTACCTCTGTGAATAGCTAACCTTTGGGTTTCATCTTTTGACTGTTAAAAAATACCCTCATATCAGTAAACATAGAACTGCTTATTCATTTTTGCTAAGACATTCGTTACAATATTTGCAATATGACATGATTTCCTCATGTGACTGTGAGGTGATGCTTGTGTGTAATTGAGAGACTAGTGAAAACACAGTATTAGTCACAGAAGGGAACAGCGCTTGGCTGTTTTGAATATGAAAACCTTTAGGCTATGGAAAAAAGCGAACCTCATCCTACTGTGTTGTCTCCAAAAGTATATTCAAATATAAGGGGACTGACTCACATCATGGTATATTGCCTCTAATGGAATTATGTGGCATTATCCTGTGTATCACTTTGATCACACATTTTCTTTTTATGGGAGGTCCTGTTAGTGTTGCCTGTGCCTTGCCAAAGTTACCTCATGTTACCCACCTGTCAGTATTTAACTGATCTAATCTACCAGAGAGGTTGCCTCTAATGAAATCCTTTTGCCTCAGGTGAGTTTACAAAATATTCATCTTGCTAGTTTTTGCCTGTGCTTTGGAAAAACAGTTTCCTGATTGAAATGAATAAGCCATGAAGTCATAAGGAAGATCTGGCTAAAATGAATTTGACCAAACATGGCACTTTCTTCAGGATGGTTGGCCAGACTCATAGTCCAAATGCTCTGTGGATCTTGGAGCTGGCTGCAAAGTGTGACTTCACCTCGTACCCTGCACAACATGCCAAGGTCTATTTAGACAGAGGCCCAGCTGAAGGGAGCTTTTATATGGACATGCTTCATACAGAGTCATTATTATAGTTCTGAACAAAAGAAGGAGGAACACCATAAAGCCAGAGTGTTTAAGTAGGGTCTGATCCAAAGCTCGCGGGGAGTCTTTTCAGTGATTTCACCAGGCACTGGATCAGGCATTAGTCATCATTTAATGTGAGCCACTAAACAGTCCTAAGATAGAAACAGTTTTTGCTCCTTATTTAAGGGAAATTCAAAATGATGATCTAGGAGGTTCCTATTGAAGGTCATCACGTTCACGCTGAAGCTGTTCTAATCATCTGAAACATGCAGGTTAGATCCTCTTTGGCTACATATGGAAGCCGCAGATGGGAGGAAAATTCTTAATTATGGAATTCGTCACTGGCAACCAGGGAGTCAAGCTTGAAAGCTCATTATCCCATAATTTTTCTTAGATGGAGGGAGAGAATAGAGTGGATGGGTGGGAGAGTTCTATATTTCTTGGGGGGAGGGGGGATTACATATAGATTCTATAAAACTTGGGCATTTGTGCCTCAGATGAGGGATGGCAAATTTTTTTTATTTTTTAATAATATATAAATAAAACTCCCTTTACTGCTAGTTTCTCTCTCAGAACTACCTGTGGAAAATTAATCTGCAGAAGAATCATATAATAAAGGCAAAAGTAAGTAAAATACAGCATACAGTATAAAGGTCTTGGAATCCATACAGATCATTCTTTTCAGATGGTTTTACTGAGGCTGTACTTAAACAAAACCGTACTGAATTGTGAAACATGCAAATGAGGATCAGAATCTGAAGTTTTTGGCTTGGAGTGATGATTAGTTTAATGATCTGAAGCATTTCTCCCACAGTTGGTTTTGTTCTGTTTGTTTAGATTCCCTTACCATGCCCCGAAGTGTGATGTATCAGCGACCACTGATCAATTTCCTTCCTTCAGTTCTCATTTTTTTCATCAAAAAGAGGAACAAGAATTGAAATCTGATAAAAGACTTGGGCAGATCTGAAACAGTAAATAAAAGAGGCGCATGAATCATTCTCTTACAGAAATGACGAGAAAGGACGGAAAAAGGTAGTGGCTTGGGAGAAGAAATCTATGTTATACATGGCTGATTCAGCTCTCTGGACTGAAAATGAATCACCAGAATATTTCAAACACATTACCAGCATTAAGGCACACAAAACCCCCAAGCTCAGAAAACCTAAGTTTTGAAACTATTGCAACTTGAAAGTAACAAAAGGATGAATGTAACAATAAGATCAGCATTATAATGTCCCTAAAGTACTGTGTGCCAACTACAGCCTCACAAAAATGGAAAGTATGCTGCCATAATAAAAATACTAGCTACATTATTATTGTTGTTATTATCTTCAATAGTGCCTTCCAACCTGGAATGCTTTAGAAACTTTTAGCTAGGTTCTTCTTTGCCCCCTGGCACCGTTATGCTGCTACAGTGGTAAAGAGTCTGTAAAGCAGACGATCTATCAGAGAATACTGCTTGTATAGGAACTTCCCCACACCGTGAAGAGCTAGCTATGAAAGTTCTTCCTGACTTTCTATTCTTATCTACCAGATTACAATATACCTGAGTATAAGTTAGACTATCCATCAGGGTACTCTAACTTTCAATAGGTTTCAGACAGACCCTAATACTGTCCCAATACATGAGGAGGGGCAAAAGTATTTTACAGTCTCCCTTTCCCCTCCCTCCCTTCATTCCTGTGGTCAGTATAGCTCAGCTGGAATGGAAGACCAGCCTGAATATGTAGGAATTTCTCCAATCATGTCTAAGGTACAGCCACCTTCACAGTTTTAACACAGCAGTTGTTTCAAAACATGTCCATGAGGTTTCTTTTTATAATATACTACAATAATTTTATGATTAGGAATACAGTAGGATTATAGACTACTACAGTATATTTGCATAAAGACTATCAAATAGTTGTAACTGTTAAAAGAAAAGCTATCCCTATTATTGTCTGGGATTTTCAGTAGAACCAAAAGGAAATAGGAGCTCAACTCCTGATAAACTTCAATGGGGGGTTTGTGTGTCTAATTCTTTTTGGTTTCTTTGCAAATCCCAGCCTTACTAATTAAATGTTAAAGCATATGGAATGCAAAGCTTTCATGCCAAGTTAATTCAAAAGTTGCTGGATTCAGATTAACAAAAAAGCTGACAACATATTTTTAGTAAAAGAATGTAAGTTACAGATGTAAACTTGTGGACAGGAAAGGCAGAAAGTGCGGGTGCAGACCAAGAGACAAACATTAATTCCCAATGAACCCTTTAGAACATCTGGAAAGCTGCAACCGAGATGTCATTTACCAAGAATGTCAGCCAATCCCAATTCAGATGGTTCCCATTAATGTAAGATCAGGAGACCAAGCAAGGCTAAAAATATTTGTTTGCTTTTTTGAGCTGGATCTTGCTTTCTATGCTTTTTTCCCTCTTTTTTAATCACCCTTACACAATTTCTGTAATTTAGAAACGTTTTCTTGGAATATTGTTTGGCTGTTGGTTGTACTCCAGTACTCATGCCTTTGCTATGACTCAGGGCCATTCCCGCTTAAGTTGTCCCGATACATTTTTAATTAGCAATCAGTTAGGACAATATTTGTATGGAACACTAAGTCAAAAACAGTGACTTTTGATCACAAATGCCAATGACTAGATACATAACAGGCCACATGTAGATGAAATGAGTGGCATGTGTGCATGACACTAAAGCGGTGTTTGTATGCCTTGGCCATGTATCGCGTATTAATTCCAGCTGTTGCAGGAAATTTGGTGGTGTAATGTGCCTTAAATGACTTGGGGTGCAGCAAACTAAAACTCCTTCAAGGAGTTTTAGCTTGCTGCCCCTACAGCCATAGTGCGAAGTACTGGGCTCTGTGCAGCTCCGCGGCTCTGCAGGAATCCCTGCAGGCAGCCTGGCAGCAGCCAGGGAAGGCAGCCCCTGGCCAAGGAAAGTGGTGATCCCCCACCCCCGCTCTGGAGCCTGCCTGCCTGCCTGAGCTGTGTGGGGGCATGGTGCTTCCCTCTGTGGCTGTGGTGTCCCCCGGGGCCGCCTGAGCCGGGTGCCGCCTGCGGGCAGGGCTGGTGCTCCTGAGGAGGGAAGCACCAGCCCCCCTACAGCGCAGGGATCATTCCGCACACTAGCAGCTCACCCTCCCCTCCCCTTCCCACCGGACAGGCAGGTAAGTCAGTGGGGTGTGTGCACGACATGGGGGTTTAATCAGCCCTAAACTGAAGTGTTTTTAAAAACCCACTGCTTCAATTTAGGGCCCCTGTTTTGTCTACACACAGATAGACTGACAGACTATTTTGGATCATTTCCTCAGGCAACATATATACACCTGTAAAGACTGCCAATAAATCTATCAATAAGAAAACCCTACCAAAGATTAAAGCCAAAAGGAGCCACACATGCTACACTAAGTACCTGGCCTACAGGAAGAGAGCTTAAGAGGAAGAGAGAAAGCAAGCTTACAGCTGTAAGTGTAGGTCCTAATACGTGCATCTCCAAGGGGACTCAGTAAACATGGGGCAGCAGTCCGTCTCCTACTGGTCGTAGTTACAAGGCAAGCCTCCTCTCCTGCTTGGAAGAGCCTGAAGTGAGTACATCCAGGACTATGATACCTGGTATGTGCAGATTTGCAGTGCAACTGATTTCCCTTAGGGAAGCTGTTAAAATCTTTCCTGACTGCCATATTACCTCTGTAGAATGAGCACTGCTGCTGCTCAATACTATGGTGAAAAACTTCAAGAAATAATTAATCTTTACCAGGGCAGGAGAACCTGTTTCTTCTCAGAAGTCAGAGCACACTTGCTAGTTTCATGTCTATTGGAGTCAGTGCGACTCCACAACATTTACAGACACACACAAATAAATCAAGAAAATGACTTCTTTCAGCGTGAGGAAAACACTTAGGAATTTTTGAGTGTACTACTAAAAGAATTTAACAAACAGCACCTATGAATCCTTTTGATCCTCTGTGCAATAAGTACATTTTATTAGAACAGACAGGAAAAAAGGCATAAATGGATGATGTTTGAAATTCTGGTCTCAGGCACAAGCTGTAAGGGAAAAGGTTTGGTCCTGGCAGAAATTCCAAATTCATATTTTTTTCAACTATTTTCTACTGGTTCCAAATGGTAAGCAGGTTTCAGAACAGTGCAGTGGATCAACTGATTCCTGGAGTACCGGTCCTCTAGTAAAAACAACTGAGAAAAGAGGAAAAAAACCGCAACCAGGTGAAGAATTCCAGTGCAACACTACACACTTCACTCAAAGCAAGGGAGCTCCAAAAATGTTGAGTGCAAAACAAAACCCAGCTCGGAGGTAGCTGAACAGCCTGACTTTCAGCAGTACAGTACTGTAGTTCCACCTGGGCCTGCTACATCACCCCATGCCCAGGACAGTGGACCCATAGAGTACATGGACCTACTGGCCTCATCACCATCACATCCCTGCCCCCTTGAATGTGACTGGATGATAGTAGGGTGTTGCCAATAAGAGGGGGAGTTTTCCACACCTGTGCACCAGTAAGAACCTAATCAATACTGGTTTTCATAGATTTCATAGACATTAGGGCTGGAAGGGACCTCGGGAGATCATCGAGTCCAGCCCCCTGCCCAAAGGGCAGGAA
>NW_017728914.1:20450230-20464486 GCF_001723895.1 Crocodylus porosus
TGAGGATCGCTTCCTTGAGAAGCAACCACTCTTCTTGAACTCCCATCTCCCTGGGGTCATGGTCCCTGTATGCCTGACTGACTAGCCTCTTGAGCTTGTCAAAGTCGGCTTTTCTGAAGTCAAGGACTTCTGTGTTGCTGACTGACTTGCCAGCTTTACGGAGGATGGTATTAATGAATCATTAGTAGTAGCATTATTCTGACATCACCAAAACCTGTACAAGCATATATGGCAGCACTGCTCCACAGAAGTTGACATCTAAGACAAGATGCAACCAATAACTATAACTGCACTGTCCAACTGGCAGCCCAAGGGCTGCATGCAACCCATGCGGGAATAATTTGCAGTACAGCCTGTGATACTGGGGGAACTGGGGGCACAGAGTACTGGTGCAGTGTGGCCCCTGCTGGTGCGGCTCACGGGGCATGTGGCCCTCTGGCCGCTTAAAAGGTAGACAGCCCTGAAGTGTAACACACAAAGAGGTATAGGAACATAGACGCTCAATCTACTAACAGTTTCTAGTTTTAAGGGTTTTTTTTCTTAGTATACATATAAATTAACACAGTTATGTCTATCACCTCCCCCCGCCAAAGTCCTTGCTGGCCATCTTTCTAGTCATTAACAATAATTAATTTCCTACAGGCATCATGAAAGATCTGAGTGAGGAATATGAAGAAAGACATAACAGCGATTTTATAGATTGCTTTGAGGCAGGACAGTTTTGAAAGACCTTGAAAATTAGGAGAAGTTTGCATTTTTTTACAGCAAAGACAGCCAGTACATAAACTCAAAGTGGTGGTGATGTAAAATGCATGGCTTGGAAGCTGATCTTAGCAACAGAATTCTACATGGACTCTAAGAAGGACAAGGTGCATTTCAGGAGTAGAGATTACAGTAGTCAAGATGGGAAATCATAAGGTCTGGATGAGAATGCTGGTTATCTGGATAAAAGGAAAAAAATAGACTTCAGAAGTATTACAAAGGAAGAAGTGTCAAGGTTTGAAAAGAGCCTGGACAAGCAAATCTAGCAGAGCACAGTCCAAAATAACCACCAGGTAATACACCTGATTGTTTGGGAGGATGTGATGCTGTCAGTAGTGACAGAAAAAGAAAAGTTTCAGAGGGAAAATATTAAATTTGGTGCTGGTCTCATTAGCTTCAACTTGGACACATCCAAGAGCAAGAGAGAAGCTAAAATGAGGGATTAGACGGAGGGGTACAAGTCAGATTAATTACCGAATGACAGTGTCTGGTAGGTGGTTGGCAGCCTATAAGAATTAATTGGTGCATCTTAGTCCATTTCCTACCAAGACAGTTGGCCACAACACACAACACTAACTGCCCTTTCAACACTCATTGGCCCCATTGTCTCACATAGACACCAAACTTAAATAGATTGCAAAGAGGAGGGTGTATTTCCCTTCCCTCTGAGAGGCTGTTCTTCCATATGAAGCTTAAGGCATAGTGGTAAGGGATGAGTAGGAGAAGCTTGCCTTCCCGCTGCCCAGGCTGTAGCTGCTCTGTGAACAGAGAATCTCAGGGGTTAGGGCTGATAATAAGGCACCTTCTAGCAGCACTGAATTTATTCCAGGAAAAGAAAAGAAGTAGCTGCAAAAAACTCAAAGCTACGGTTATTAAGAAAATGGCACAGCATGTATAAACAGAATTAAAAACACCCAACACCTCCAGTGGCAGATTCTAAATCCTCTGATACACAGAGTTATTTTTTTCTTCAAATAACATAATTCTCTCTCCCCCACCCCAATCAAGAGATGTGTGGTTTCCAGCAGTGCTGTCAGATTGATGAGTGGGCGACCTTTCACGGTGTGTGTAATTCAAGTATCCTAATACACAAATGATTGCAGCAGTCAGAGAACATGCAAATTGTGTCCCACAGCCAGCTGTTAGTCATCCTCCTCGGGGAACTCATTCCTTCAGAGCTAGTGTCCCAGAACACATTGTATTTTTGCTTATCTGCATGTTTAGGGTCTTTCAACAGCAGCTTAAAGGTTAAAGCCCTTCTCTCGAATATAATACTCATCTAAAACAGCTAGAGTAAAACCATTTCTGCTCTTCCCCAAAATACTAAACAAATTCCCTGTCATTCACCCACACAACAGTTGGACTCAGTGTAAAAATATTACAGCAATTACATGGCAGCTTTCAGCAAAGCAGCTCCAATGCATTTTATGTATTAATGGACCCCCACATGACTGTGAAGTAAGCACTGAGTAGAGGAATTATGATCTAGGGATTCAGGTAAGGGAGCAGAAATCAGGATTCCTAGGGTTTTATTCCCGTCTCTGACATCATGTGAGACTTTGGACAAACCTGTCAGGTTCTCTGTGCCTCTGTTTCCCCATCCATAAAAACTGGAATAATTATACTTAGCTTAAATGAGAGAAATCCTGAGACTGAGGACACTACATGGCTCTTTCCTTGGGAGTTAACATGCCAGAACATATGCCAGTATATATGGTATCAAATCAGTTCTTAAGGCTTTTTGTATCCAGCTTCCCACAACTCCAAGAATCTATTCCACCCATAAAGAGTGCCAGAATCCCTTTACCTCCCCTCTTCTCTTGTAAATGCTCCCAAAACTAGAATAGGGGGAGCACTAAGTTGTGCCAGCCTGGGATTCACTTATGCTCTTGGTCAAAATGAATCTACCATCTTTATTTTCAATCAATGTAATGCTGATGGCTACCCTTCAAACTTCCCTTTGTGGGGCACATAAAATGTTTCATGAGCCATAAGTGACCTACGGGCCAGCCATCTAGAACCCTTGCTTTTGGTGCTCATATAGCCCTTGTTGTCGCAGCATCTGAGTGCCTGACAAACTCTACCAAATCTTATCATATATACCTTTGTGACAAGTGGAGCACTGTACCGATTTTACAAATTGAATTGAGGCACAGGGTAGCTTAATGGCCAGATTTTTAAAGTTATATAGGACTCAATCAGTGGAGTCACACTCTTAAATTCCTTTAAAAGTCTGATCCAAAATAGCTTGGAGAGCCAGGAATTAAATCCACATATCCCAAGGTCTGTTCCAGTGCTGTACTCACTACAAGATCTTTCTTCCCAACACAAGGAGAATCATAAAGGGTAAGATCCTGTTTGAAGTTTCTTTGCGCAGTCAATCTGACCATATTATCTGTGTGGACTTGAAAATCAAGCTCCCAGTGTCCACTTCACAGGAACATAAGGCTGGGTGAGACCAGCTGGAACCCTAAGTCCAGTCCCTGTGATCACAGACAACCAGTAACCATGTAACAGACTATTACTCCAAAGGAGACTGGAAGAATGCATCTTCTCCGGCCCCTCCAGTCCACCACAGCCCAAGACATTCTGTAAAACCCATACGTCATAGAAAAGCTGCCACATTTCAAAAAAAGGTGACTAAGAGTAGTGGGTAATAACAAAGATGCAACACAAAGTACATTTAGCAAAGGTTATTCCATTGTTTATACCTTGCTAAACCCAGAATTGAATCACTCGGGGTCATAAATATGCCTGTGAGTATTCTGAATGGTTCAGGAGCATGAGACTTGGCAAAAAAACCATGAGAGTTGGGAACAGTGGATCAGTCATAAGAACCATCTGCCTGGCCTGACTACTACCCGCTTTTTCACTATCAAATAAATGAGAAACACACCCACAGGGACTTACTCAAACCCCTCTGGAGGGGATGATTAGACAGGACTTGGAGTACATAGTGTTGAAGGTGCAAATACATAGATTTTTGATCACACAAAGTAGACACCAGTGTCAGTTTACTTTTGGCTCTTATCTGAGTGAACTAATGTGTATGAAACTTTGAACTTTGCTCACCCTCATGCTGTTGTGTTACGTGGCTCAGTGAGCCACAGGAGCCCTTACCTTACTTATCCTGTTCCCAAACACCATCAGCCCTTACTGACTAATTGTGGGAGCTTCCCCCCCAGGAGTGAAGAAGTTGTTTGGGTGGGAATGCCAGGCCCTCACCTATTCCTGAAATTTCTGGCATCAGCCAGAGCACCAAGGTCTTCTGTGTTCTGTTCTAAGTATTGTATGGCTAGTCCCATCCCAATCTTTAATGCATTATTCTCACAACAGACCTGTAAGGTCAAAGAGTTAATATCTGCTTCACTTTATAGGTGGGAAAATTAAACAAAGAGGCTCAGTGACTTGCCAAAGGTCACACAGGAATCCTGTAGTGGAACAGGAAACTGAACTTGGGTCTTGCAGGTTCCAGTCTAGAATTCTTATCACCAAACCAGACTTTCCTGCCCCTCATTGAAAAAGTTTGACAACACTTGCTCCCTGAGGGCACCAGGAAGCCATGAGCATTGCTGCACTGGTTCATCCAGTCCCTCCCACAATACTGTTCGGCAGTTATCAAAAAGCCACATTTCTGCACAAGTGATGGGCTCTATGGTATAGATGCTTCCTACACTGCTTTTTCTAAACAATTATGACTTTTCTTAGACTAATATTCTTGAACAGCAAGTGTGGAGAGCCTCAGAAGCTAAACAAATGTGTGTGGTACCCACTTCCAACTTTCAATGGTAACCAACCCTCCATTAGTCAAGCATGACAGAGCACTCTTGTCACATCTTCATCACATATCAGGATTAAGGCATGTAGACATGGGGCAGCATACTGTGGACAAGCAGATGCCATCAGCCATTAGGGATGCCAATACACCACATCATATGCTAGACAAGGATGTTCCAAGGCGTGTATATGAGTGTCTCAGACAGACATCACCGTGGAATCATGGAAATTAGAAATTGCATCCTTTTCCCTGGAGCAATGCAAGGCTGTTTCTGATAGTGCATTTTCTAGACCTTTGTTTGGCATGGTATTAAACATTTCCAAGAAATGGGGCTTCTATCACTTCTCTTGAGAGACTGCTCCATAATCAATTACATCATACTATCAGGAAGTCTGTCTGGATATTCAGCTTATAGCAAGTAGAAGAGCAAAGCATTTATTCTCCTTCTGAACATCTTTGAAACTAAACTCAATTCCTTTAAGTATTAAACTCAAATATAAAGGACCTGGAATTTCCACGTAGTTTGCTTAACTACTGCCTAAGTAAGAAATTCAGACAAATTGTATAAGGGCTTTCAGATGCCACCATAGTTTATCCTAGACTTCATTTGAAAGTGGTCTATTAGGAAAGCATATAGCCTGTTATGCTGTGAAATGTCTGCAGAGGCAGACTAGTCAGGTCATCCACATACATCAGATTTTTCTCTTTAGTAAGTCAGAACAACAGAGGGGAAACCAAAGGGAACATCTAAGTTGTTGTTTACCTTTGTCACCAGTGAATTGTGAGCTACAAGTTGTCTGTACAGTGCATGTGCCAGTGATGTGAAATCAATATTGCTGTGCTGCAACAGGAAATAACAGATAAACATGGTGAAACAAACTTTTCCAGAAAGCTGAACTGGGTTTTTGTCAGGGTTTTTGTTTTGCTTTGTTTGTTTGTTTTTAAAGTGCAGGTAACCAGTAGAAAGGATTTACCTCTTTCATAATGTTAGACTTCACCCATTCCCTGCCCTCACTCCTATTTCTATTTCTGATTTTTTCCGTGAATACATCTATTATCCTTTAATAATTACCTGTTTTTGACAATTTTTATTCTAGGAGCTGTTTGCAAACTTCTTATACTATTATTTGAGATACCTGGTCCCATGGTACCTTTTGCTCTTTTGTGGACAACCAAAACTTTTAAAATCAGAGAATAGAAAATGAATGACAGACAAATCATGATTATCATGTATTTCATAATGAATTTTTGATTAATAATAACTGGTCTTAAATTTTATATAATTTTCAAGATTCGTATTTTCACAAATACCGTTTGAAAATACTTGGCTCATCCACATACCAATAATAATATGACAATCAATTCTATTATACCACATATAGAAATAGAGCAAAGCATAGGTTTGGAAACTCTACTTTCTCATTACTGAGCCAAGTCAAATTACCGGTATTAGTACATGCTACTTTAGAATTTTCTAGGTGTCTACTTTATTTAATCAGCTCAAAAGTAGGGGGCTGTTTCCTTATTCTGATGGCATGCAGTTTAGCTCATTCTACATGTGACGTTCTCTAATCCATCACAGATGAACCAAAACATTCAAGTTATGGGGCACTGATGTTTGATAACACAGAAAGCATAATCCCCATTACAGACAAGCTGAGATATCACCAAGATACACTGTATTGTTCATTTAAAAGAACAGAAGCCAGCACAATAGAGACACTCATTCATGAGAACAATTGTAGAGGATTTCCTATTATATTCAGGTTCAGCTTTGGAAGAAAACAGCAAGTAATGCAAAGGAAAATGGTATATTTGTTCAAACTGGAAGGGATATCCAGCAGCAAATTTTCAGCACCGCCATACTTTTCACATGTCAGCTTAGTTTTCGTCATAGGTTCTAATTTCCCAAGGTCTTCAGGAAGGTGACAGAGAGAACGCAAAATCATTGGTGGGTGAGGGAATGTAACTAGCCAGGATTTCCACAGTATTTACAGCACCCCAGCCATTTTTGTGTAATGATATACAAAAGAACTGTGTCACAACATTTAACTTCTTCATCTTCACACTTTGATGCAATTTCATTGTGTAATATGAGATCATCTAGCTTTTGCTGATGTCAGGAAGATACAAGACCCCACAGGACTCAGGATACAACTGAAAACTGGTGCCCTCTTGTAAAATTTATGACAGGTGGTAAACTGTCAAAGATAATTCATTCAGATGCCCATTCACTTAGCTATGACTCTAAGTTAAGGACAAATCATTGCTTGCCAATACAGCAACATCTTTGATAAAGAGGAACATAGGACTGGGAGGAACCTTACATGACACTGAATCCAGTCCCATGCGATCCCAGGCAACCATATAATAAATGTTTGCCCAAAAGAATCCACAAGGCAGATAGACATTATTATCAACAAAGGTATAGGTCTTTTGCATTGCAACCACAATAATGGCAATGCTGCATTATATAACAATGGACAAATTCTGTGCCATAGTTTCCACATGTATACAATTGGAATAACATTTATGTCAGAGGTGGGCAATTATTTTGGCTGAAGAGCCACTTAATGGGTAAGCTGTTGATTGCCACACATATAAAATACTTTGGAAGATATAATTTTAACAAATTATAGATAAAAAAAATCATATACTAAAAATCAAACAGCTACTGTAACATTTTATTCCAAAAAATAACTTTTGTCCTGATCTATGTTTTTTGAGTAGTGTATAGAGGCAATTGCATAATAGCTCAAAATAAAGTCTTATCCTGCTTTATTGTGGGGGGAAGAAGAGGAACAGGGCTATGGGGGTATGTGGGAGGGGATGTGGTGTGTGGGGAGTAGGTATGGGGTATATGTGTTGGGGGTGTGTGGGGGGATACCCGAGTGCTAGGTGCTGGCCAGGAGTGGGGTGAGGGAAAGGATGGGGCAGGAGACACGTGCAGCACAGCTCACCCAGGCAGTGTGGTGCAGGTGTGTTCAGCCCTCCCCCTGCCAGCCCAGCCCACAGCTACCCCCATGGTGCTCCACTTTGGGCCACCCACATTGTGCACCTGCCTGCACCCAGCCCCAGCCCTGGTCCCAGATAGTACACACAGCTTGCCACCAGGGCTGCTCCCAGTGCTGAAGCCGTCTGGGTGTTGCTTGGCTCCCCACCCTCCACTGGCTCCTACCCCTGCTGCTGAGTAGGGGGGAAGCTACAGTCAGGCAGCTCCTGCCCCAGTGTGTGGGGCTCCAGCTCCAGAACACCTTCTACCCATTTTGCTGCCTGTAGGTGGCTGTTCATTGTGCTGGGAGGGCCAAGTGGGTGGAAGGCAGCTTGAACCTGGAGCCCTGTAGCAGGGCACTAGGGTGCCTGCTACTGGATAATAGTAATGTGGGCTCAGCTGCCACTCACCAGGGCAGCACAGGTGGGGGTTGCCAAGGCAACCAGTCTGGTCAGTTGACCAGAAGGGGGCAGGGCCTGGCCTATATAAACAGAGAAGGCTAAGGCCAGAGGTCAGTTCTCCTTCTGGCAGCCAGGGAAGAGGGAGCTGTGTTGGAGCAAGCAGAGCAGAACATAGCGGAGAGGCCTGATGGCTGGATAGTGTCTGCTTGACAATACTGGGTGGAGGAAACCCTGAGAAGGATATGCGAGGGATAGCCAGGTTGGCTTGAAGTTTAGGTTGTAACCCAGGAGTGGGAGTTTTCTGTTTTGGTTTGTGATATTACACCGGAGGACCAGGCGAGGCTGTAGGGGTGGAGGAGGCCTCAGGGGAGCTCCCCAGTAGCGTGGAGGGTTCCTGGCACCAGAGAGGGGACTGGGGTGTCCCGGCCCCAGTGTAGGCGAGTATTGGGAGAAGCCCAGAGCGGGCGCAGGCAAAAGTGGGGCACAAGACCTGGAGAAGGGGGTCTGGGGCCAGGTATGGCTGCGGCTGCCCGAGTCCCAATTGGGAGAAGGCCCAGTGGGGCATAAGACCCAGGAAAGGGGTCCGGGGGCCAGGTGAGGCTGAGGCCGCCCGAGCCCCGATTCTGGGAAGCCCGAGTTGGGCTTAGGATCCTAAAAGGGGTCTGGGGGCCAGCCACGGCTATGGGCACCTGAGCCCCGACTGTGGGAATCACGCGGAGAGACAGGCCCCAGTGTGGGCGACGCGAGCGCGGAGAGACAGGCCCCAGTGTGGGCGACGCGAGCGCGGAGAGACAGGCCCCTAAGGCTAGAGTGAACCGGGGCAACTGGACAGCTAAGTTACATCAAGGCACCGTGTCAAAGCAGATAGAAAAGGCAGGCTCCCCTAAACATTTAAAACATCAAAGACGTGGCAGGCGAGATCGGTGAGGGTGCATTGACACCGGCTAGACATGGTAGCCAGGGGGCACTAGGGGAGTTCACTGCACCCCTAGGTTGCATCCTGCCACAAGCCCCATATTCTGGGGCAGGAACCACTCGGCTACAACTTCCACCCCGCCCAGACTGGTGCATCAGGGGCAGGAGGAGGAGCTATTGGAGGCAACGGGGAGCCAAATAATACCCAAGCAGCTTTAATTATACTGGGAGCAGCCTGGCTGGGAAGCTGCATGCAATGGCTGGGGCTGGCAGGCATGGGGATGAGTGCAGTATGAACTGGCCTGAGTGGGAGCAGGTGGGGTTCAGCCCCATGTGAAGCACTGTGGGCTGGATCCAGTCAATCGGCGGGTATCCATGCACAGGCCACATACAATTGGTTGGTGGGCTGGAGCTGGTACCTGGGCTGTATTTTGCCCAGCTCTGACCTAACTACTTCTAAGGGAGCACTGTGAGGATAAGAGCTTTATAAAGTGCTTTAAGAGATCTTCAGATGAATAGCACACACAGAAGGCACAGTAGTCCCAAGATGGCGACCAGGGGCAGGGTACCTGTTGAGGGCTGCAAGGATAGTCCCACCCCTTAACAGCTTGTCAAAACTCGGTAAGCAGCCCTCCACCCAAAATAATTGCCTGCTCCTGAGTTAGGTGAAGACAGATATACCTAATGTGGATATGTGCGGTGATAAGAATACTCTTCTAATTTGGCATGCAGCACACATCAAATGAAATCCTGGAGTCCATTCATAGTCAATTGCAAAACCACTGACATCAATGGTGCCAGGACTTTATCCATAGTATATACTGCCACACAGCTACATTAGTATTCTGTATAAGTATCTCACATGACCTTTTGAAGTACAACTAAAATACCAAATGCAGAAGACCAAGTAAAGTAACTGAAAACCAAGCTAGGAGGACTGACTTTATGATACTGGAATGTATAATGAAAAGTCCATTTGTAATTCACATTTCTAAGGATGGCAGACCTAGGCAGTATGCTTCACTAGTTGACTGTCCAATGAGAAGAAGTCATCTCCTTAGAGGCCTCCAAGATAGATAAGCAGCACAATTATTAGCCTTTATACTACTGATTGTGGTAGGGAACTTGAGTCATGGAAGGACTTCCAATATCCTGAGTAAGACCTTTAAAATCAATGCAAAATGTACCATCACGGTCCTATCTGGAAGGCTCCCTGTTGACTTTTATGCAAGTTAAAGAATGCAAGTCCATGTCACTGTAAGTCCAGCAAAACAATGGTTATAGGAATTAAAATTGGCTCACATACAGATTTATCAAACAGGGACTATGATGAAATATGATCCACTTCTACAGTGTCTGTTAGGGGTGTGAAATATTGATTAAGGTGGTTGATTAAGAAATAAACTGAATATCAGGAAATATTTTAATAAAGAAAGTTATTCTACTATATTCTGGTCTCCGCAGGGAAAGGGTGGAAACTGGTTTTATGTGACTGAACGAAACACTGGATAGCAGACAGTAGGAAACCATCTTTCTGTGATCTTTGAGATAGACAAGAATAAAAGTGTCTTTTTCATCTTCAGTGTAAGATGCTGAAGTCCTTACTCAAAAAAAATTCTGATTAAAGTCAATTAATTTTTGTCTGGGGCTCAAAGAATCATCTTTGTGATTCCAAACAATGGATCCAATGTAGGTCAAAAGTGTTCAACTTTGCAAGAATTCTTCATATCTTTTGGAACTTAAGGTTAGTTGTCCATAATAATCACTGCTACTTACAATCTGCTGGCAATGCGTGTATTCATGAATCATTGTTATGAATTATGATACACATTTGAAACAAGGGCAGCTAAAAGGGTCACCACCTTTGGACCCAGTTCTCCTCTCTATTATATCAATTGTGCACTGACAAAACTCTACTGACTTTAACACTGTTTCTGGATGCTTTGATAAATGAGAAAAGACTCAACTATTCTTCCTAGAATAATACTGTATTATCTGCTAGGTTCACTTATGCCGCATTTGGCTCACCTTCCTAGCTGTTGCCCAGGGCATGCTATCTGTGGATGGCACTCAGGGTTAGGCCACCCAACAGGAGTATATGTCTTACGCTTTGATTAAATTAAATAAGGGAAAGGAATAAGTAAAAATGTAAAATTACTAAAACCAATAAATTTTCAGGGGGAGATAATGCTTCACTGCAATCCATAATTTCTCCCTTTCCTAACACCAACTCAACAGTTACAGTCAGGGTGTACAGATTTAGTGGTTTTTGCAATCCACACTAAAAGATCATGGCAGAATCTCATCAGGCATTCTCTAGGAGAACTGAACAAGAAGATCAATGGCCCAGGAGGCTTTCACATTTACAATGACTTACAGTTCTGTTCCCTTTGCAATGCTGTGGTGTTGGGGCACCAGACCCTTTCCAACACTATAGGAGAGAAAGGGAACAGTACATCATGTAACCAAAGTGAACTCTGTCTGGCCTGTTGGTACAACAGGAAATGACAGTGGAAGGTTCTCATTTACATAAAGCCCCAACTATGAGTCATTTCACTATTACAGACTCAGCTTGTTGCTATAACAAGCCCCTGGATAGCAAATGAGCACATCATTTGCTGGTCACATGTCTGTACGTTGTCCCTCTGACCTGTTCTGTGCCTGGATCAGGGAAATAAGCAAACATTTGGTGTAAAAATTTCCCTACAGCATGGGAAAATTATGTGCATACCTCATTATTGTTGATACCGTTAATAACCCTCAATAACAACTCAGTTATCATAAGCCTTGTGTAGTCATTTCTGCCTATACATCAACTGATGTACAATACTTTGCCTATCTCTACTCCCTTTGATACAGGGGTCTTCATATCAATTAGTTTCTTATCATTTTACAGATAGGGAAAAACTGAGGCATGAGGTTGGTTTGCCTAAGGCTGCTCAGAAATTGTGTGGCAGAGTTGGGAACTGAGCACAGGGGTGCTGATTTCCAGTCAGCTAGTTTGGGGCATCTATATAGAAAACATTAAGCCTTTATATGTCCCTGTAACCAAAGAAGCCAGCTTAGTACAGTTACAACTGCTCCCTGCCTCCCCCCGCCAAGACAGCCAATCGAGCACGAATAACACATAACAGACAGACAGACAGACTTAGGCTCTTATATTAGAATTGGTAAAAAATGGGCTAAATTAATGCCTGTTGTAACTCCACTTAAGATATGGGTTGATTTGACTCAGTCTGTTAGTTTCTTCTTCTTGATGTTATTCTTACCACTATTACTAGCATTACCAGCAAGAACAGTGTACTGAAGTGGAAAGACGACAGTGGGGAATTTCCACCGAAGCGAATGGAATTGGAAACGTTTCTCTCTGAGGGCTGTGGCTCCTCCAAGGTACCAGGAAAGAGTGCATGAGTACATAAATGAGGGGAAGCTAGGAAGTCACCAAATAAATTCTGTACCTGCTTTCAAAGTTGGGAAAATTTAAAATGAGGGGAACTGAATTTAAATAAGAACCTCAAAGGATTTTAGGAAACAGAATACACTGAAATGAAGGGCAAACATAATGAGGACTTTAGGGACAGACCTTGGTGAATAGAATTATCGTTTTTGTGAACTGCACCCAGATTTCAGGGTTAAATAGGCCCAAACTATTTATAGATGGATGCTCGAAAGGACCTTTAAATCTTGTCCTTTGTATAACACAGGCCAGCAAATTTCATTGTTACTCTGAAACTATAATTTTGCTGGCCATAGAAAAATAGCATGTCAACCGTCAGTGTGTTTTAGTGGCACAGAATATGGAAGATTTCTATCCCCCTGTCTCTTACAGGAGTTGACAGGGTGTTTTACATGGTCAGGAGCTCTGAAATCTGTGATGTGCTCCCTTCTGCTGGCTCTCATAGAAAATGGAGAATTCTGTATACACACCTTCAAGTATGGCACAAATACTGCATTAGCCTACAGTAGCCAAGACCAGTGCTCAGACCTAGCCCAGTCCCTAAGTAAGCTGGTCACATCTTTTCTCTTCAGAAACTTTAAAATACTAGGAAAAAGGTAAGGAAGTTCAGATTAAAACAAACCCCAGGAAACACTACTGAAGTTTTTCATCGCTGTGTAAGACAATGCATTTCAATGGTCTCCAAGGAACAAGAGGCAAATTTCTGCTAATTTTTTCTCTTTCCCTGCTTGGGAAAGAACAGCTTGGTTCTAGGATGCCGGAGGGGAAGGAGGGGCAGTTTGACACTCAGGGCTGGCTTCAAACAGAGGTAAGGGAAATTTTCTGTTACTTTTTTTAAAGCCAAGCTAACTTGGTTTAGTGATTTCTGGTTATCCACATACTTTTTTAAAGGGAAGCTTTGCTGACTACACTTGAGCTTTGTTTCTGATGAGTGAGCCCACCAGCTCTCACACTTGTTTCTTCTCACCTTCTTCATCAGGTTAAAGCTTCTTAGGCTCACCTTCAAGGCCCTGCACAAATCTGCCTCTGCCTACATCTCTGCTTTCATTTCCACTCACTCATCTCTGGCTGCCCACACTCCTCACAAGTGGTTCTGTTGTGCCTAAATGCTCTCCTGTACCTATCTTTTTTTTTGTCGTCTTCTGTGCTGTCCTGTGTGCTTGGAGCTCCCTATCTCTTTCTCGTTATCTCTCAAGCTAACAAACAATCACAGATTTTGCAGGTCTCAATTTTGGGAAGTCCAGACCTTTGGCCTTGTGGAACACCTAGAGCTCTAGTTGTAGTTAACTGGAGTGGTGGTACTTGGCACCTTGGCAAATCAGGCCCATGGTAGCTGAAGTTAAGCACCTGAAGATTACTTCCCTCCAAATCAGTGCCCACTTCTAAAATGCAACCCCTTACAGATACATTTTCAAAAGTGCTGAGTACACAAAACACTAGTTAAAATCAACAGAAATTGCAGGTATACAGTGACCCAGAAAACTAGGCTTCAGTAATTGTCTCCTCTCTTTGCAACACCCACTATGACAACTGCCTGTCTTTTGCTATGTGTCAGGGGTTCCCAACATTTATGTGCCCAAGGGCATATTCAAATTTAAAAGAAAAAGCAGTGGGCACCAACATGAACATTAACGTTTAGAATTTAGATCAATCCAATCATCTCATCCATCGCTTAAAACTGCATTAGATCCGCCACTTCAAAATGCAGCTTCCCTTCACTTCATATTCTTTTGAAGTTTTATCCATGGTGCCTGCGTGGACCACACTGGGAACTGCTGCTATACATTCTCTGGCACTGGGGTACCCACACTACTCTGTGTACCTGACTATATCCCAAAATAAAAGAAAAAAGAAAAAACTCAAGTGTCAATCGTAAAAATATATATATAAATATATATAAGATGTGGGGGGATGTGGGTACGCTAGAAGGGAGCAATAGGCTACAATCAGA
>NW_017728914.1:20464945-20471094 GCF_001723895.1 Crocodylus porosus
TAGATATCAGGAGGAGCTACTTCACGGTCAGGGCAGCTAGGATCTGGAACCAACTTCCAAGAGAAGCAGTGCTGGCTCCTACCCTGGGGTCTTTAAGAGGAGGTTAGATGAACGCCTTGCTGGGGTCGTTTGACCCCAGTAATCTTTCCTGCCATGGCAGGGGGTCAGACTCGATGATCTACTCGGGTCCCTTCCGACCCTGCTAACTATGAAACTATGTCAGAGCTGGCATGTCGTTATAGCCCAGACATGAGGAAGGGCTCTTTGTATCCAGAAGCTTGTCTAACATCTCTCCCAACTACACAGTTGGTTCAGTAAAACCTATCATCAAAAAGCCCCTCCTCTGCTTACATATGCAGAAAAGGCAGTTGGCTACAGACAAAAGGAATCATTATTTCCTTGATACAGAGTCAGATGCAAGGAATGATTATAAACTTGTATCACTCCGAAGATCTCACCCTCAAGAGTCCACAAAGCACAGGAAATCAGTCAGAGAGCTGATAAGGCAGCACAAGCAGACATGTACACAGCACCAAATCTTAACTTTTTGCTGCTTAGGTGAAAGCAACACCTGAATAACAACTGGCTAAAGCTGATTCTAACCAAGACAGAACTGACACTGCCAGGAATAAGGGTATTTTTCAATAAGTTTCCTTCTATGAAATTCTCTCCTCTATCAACAGTTTCTGTTCCCAGACTGTTGAAGCGGCTCACTGCTTTGGAGTCTGCTTGGACCCCTCAATGCTATGGACACCCAGATAATACAGTAGCAAAAAGCCTCCATTGCTATATGTGACTGGCCACAAGATCACACTCAGTCCAACCAGACACACCTCTGAGCACAGGCTGATCTGTGCCAACTTCCAGAACTGTTTACCACAGCTCATATCTACATAAGAAGCCACACATTTAAAAAAAAATCCTGGTCTTTAATGTAACAGCCCATCAATTCACCACTATACGTCACTGTGAATGCACTATCTCCCCGTCTGTCTTTCGGCACTGGCTCCCTACTAAATTCTGGCCATTTCAAATTCTCTATCCTGATATTTAGGAAGTAGTAAGAGTGATCACAGGCCTCGCTCTGTTGAGGTCTAAATGGAAAACCCAGCTCTTTGATGTAACTTTCCATGAGTAAATTCTTTAGAATTTCACATAAGCAATAAAATAATCAAGTTATTTCACTTACAGGTTGGGAAGAAATGAAGAAAAGAGAGATTTTAATTACTATGTCTACACTGAAATATTATGACAATGGGGTCCATTAATGCTTAGATTGGTGGGCACATTTAAAATAATTTATTCTACTGCCTACGTAAAAGTCACTTGGTTCCCCAAAATCACCTGTGATAAGTTTGTGATAACGAGAAATATAAATTTGTGTGCAATGTCAAGACTTACACATTGGGTTTTGGGTCCTAGGTGTTTCAACTGTACTATCAATGCCCAGTTTAGATTGCAGGCATCTAGGGGTAAGGACTGAAATTTCAATAACAGTAGAGTTAAGCATACTGTTTTCATTCAGTAACAAATATTAATAATTAAGTCCACGGTTAAGAAGGACTCCTGATCCCTCAGACTCCAGTGATATTTTCAGTTACTTTTCAAAGTACAGTTGAAAATTGTCATTTTCTTCTTCTCTGATATTTTTTTTCTTTTCCTGGATGTCACGTATGTTTGACACACCACGCAGTCATAGACACACCCTGCAGAATACAACAGATAATCAAATAAACACACCCTGTAAAGAAATGCTCTCACCCAACCCTGATACAGGGCTACACATAACACAGAACACACCCCTGCTTCACCAGCTTCCAAACAAAGGGCTACAGTTGAAGCCAACAAGTGTACCTAGGCAACAAAAGAGGTGCTTAAAAAAAGTCAAGTGCCCTTAACAGTGACTGCACATACCCAATTGCTGAGCAAAACTGAACTGACCTAAGCAGTGACTGTACATACCCCACTCATGAACAAAGCCTCAAAGATTTACATTAACAAACAATGACTTCACATGACCTAGTCAAATGTTGCCAAATTATGCTTGAGGAGTCAGAGTTCAAGGCAGAGGTTAAACCTGTGCAATGGGTGAGAAACTGCAAAAGAAAAGAAAACAAGGACCAATTTATGTGATCTTGACACAACATTTATAATCCACATTTTTCCTGAATGGTTAATGGAGCTCAGATTATTCTTTTTAGAAATAAGAAGCCCTTGAGATGACACAGGAAAGATGATCGAAATAAATTAAATATTATAAAATTAATGAGGAGTTAAAATAAGGAATAGTGTATAATATACAGATTAAGAGTATCTAGGAAATTTAGACTTCTTACTAAGGGGAAAAACGTGTGGAGCAAATTATTGAGGCAGACGACTGAAACAAAGCCCATAAAGAACACTGTTGTCC
The DNA here is from genome assembly GCF_001723895.1 of Crocodylus porosus. Classification (NCBI taxonomy): domain Eukaryota; kingdom Metazoa; phylum Chordata; order Crocodylia; family Crocodylidae; genus Crocodylus; species Crocodylus porosus. Next base: position 20,467,356 of record NW_017728914.1, read on the forward strand.
ACATAACCGTGACTATATTGACACTTCAGGAAAAGTGCAGAAAATGGTGACAAAAATCATCAGGAAGCCAAATTAAATCTGTTCAGCATGGCTAATAGTGAGTAAAATGGTACAGGATAGCAGCATATAAAATTATTAACTGACTGAAAAAGCATCTCAGGTCCAATCTTTAGGGGGTGTGAATGAGCACAGCTCCATTTAATGTAATGTTTTGTAACAGGTTAGGATCTAGCCCCTAAGAATTACTCAGTGCAATCCTAGAATTATGTAGTGTGTGGTACTCCAGTAGGAAAAAGAATAAGAAAAATATAGGCTGAATATTAGGAAGTGTTTGAACAATAAAATAGATATATTTGCCTTATTTGGCTGTGGAACAGTCCCCCAAGAAGCACCACCATTAGAACTTTTAAACCTACACTAAGCCAAAGGCTAGAAAATGTGCTGCAGGGAACAATCCCACAAAAGACAAAGACAGGGCTTTTCTTTCTCTAACTTCTATGACTACAATGAGAAGCAAGCTAGCTTGGGGGGAGACGCAGGTATTTGAGAGTCTATAAACCCCAAGTCTCTTCTCGCCCCTCTGTCTCAATTTCCCCGTCAGTAAAAAGACGAGATTTTATCTATCGGGGTATTGTGGTATCAAACAGGATATGCCAGTATGCCAGGGTGGAGCATCAAAATAAATTCCCTTTCTTGGCTGCTGGCATGGATCAATACAGAATTATTCCTGAAAGATCTTGCCTTCGTTTTCTATTTCTTAATTGTTTATCTGTGAGATACTGGTTAGGAATCTAGATCGAATCATAAATGACCTGTTTCCCCTCTAAGGAAGTGATCAGGAACATGGAATGTGTTACTTATTTCATTGGAGAGGGTGACAGTAAAATTTGGAGCCTCTTGACTACTAATCTAAACTAATCCAATTCTGTGGTCTTAAGTGAGTCACTTCACCGCTCTGGTTTGGTTTCTTCATCTGTAATGCAGTAATGTTAATATTTACTTACTTCAAAGGAATTGTGAGGATCAATTGTTAGCAAAGCACTTTGAAGAGAAACATTACATTGTATTAGCAATGCCATCACCAGAGATTAGTAATGTATTAATTCTATGTGGAAAGGTAGTTAACTCTCCAATCCAGATATCAGTATCATTTTACTTATTCCAGTTATACTACAGTGACCTCAAGTAAACTCTTTCTTTCAGTTCTCATACTAATACACAGTGTGATCTAAGCAACCACACCCAGCTGAACTTCAGTCAAATTCCTGTTCTTATCTCAGGCTTTCTAAAAACCTTATGTAATTAAACAATGTCATGACCACGGTCTTATCTCAAGGCATTACCTTCTTGCCTTGGCATGGCTATGAGTTGGATCAAGCTGGAAAGCCAATCTGGCACTGATCCCAGAGTCTATCCATTTCTTCAAAATTTGATTTTACTTTTTGCAGTGAGGCCTGCTGCTGGGTTATATTCCTGAATCTGCAGCCTGAGCTATTGACTACATTACAATTTTAAGGGAATTTGTAATTTAGATTTGCTTGCCTCGTAATATGGTTTATGTCCTCAGGCAACTACTACTAATGGTACTGGATAAGCATAGCAGCTAGCAGTGTTTCAGCCTTGCCTGTAGCCGAGGCTGCCCCATGCTTGTCTTCCTGCAACTTGATCAACTTTGGTTTTTATTACCCTGTAGATGGGTATCATTAACCATGTCTATGTAACTGGTAAGACCTCATGAAAGCTGGGAATAGCCTCATTGGTTCTAACTGCTTTTTAAATGTTGAAACATAATACTGAGCATGTTAACTATTTCATTGCTAATCATTTAGCAAAAAATTCTGTTCATGTAATCAGATATTGTAGGTGCCTGATGAGATGCAAAAAAACCCCTCTGAAGTATTTTTATCAGTCATAGAGAAGTAGGGCTAGAAGGGACCTCCAGAGGTCTAGTCCAATCCCCTGCCTGATTCTTATTCAAATCATTCCATACAAAGCATAATCTAAACTCTATATAAGACTACCGTCAAACCTGACACAACATAACCTAGCACCCTAATCTGACACAGGCAAAGCAGGGGAACCATGGCAGACAATGTCCTGCTTCTATGAAATGTTGTCAATATACACTCAAGAGGTCCCTGGTAGAGGGCCATGACCCCTGCTATAGGAGAGGCAACCCCTCCATCTGAACATGGGGTAAAATTCCTGCCTGGTCCCAAATATGGTGATTAGTCTGACCCCGAGCAGAGAGGAAAGAACCTCTAGTCAAGAACTTCTGGCTTCGGTCCTAGCAGGAGCATTGGTACACCCCAGTCAAAGTCCCCAAGCCAACACCCAGTGCCTCTGAGAAAGCTTAAAAACCCCACTCAGAACCTGATGCCATTCTGACATGGACCTGTTAATAATTACCCTTTGCTTGCCTGAGCCAGTTATCTATCTATCCTATAGTAGCTTTATCCAGCCCAGATTTTCTCCCATTTGTTTACAAGAAAGGCACGTGGGACTTTGTTAAAGGCCTTGCTGAAGTCCAGATACACTTTATCTACAGCATTCCCTTCATCCACCCAAGTAGTTTGTCAAAGGAGATCTTTTTCTTTTTTTTTTTCATAAAGCCATGCTGGCTGTTTGTAATCAACCTTTCCTCCTCCAGATGCTTGCAAATGCTACCCATTCTCTTGGGCATCTGCAGGACTGTCCCCTACAGCAGGGGTTCCCAACCTTTTCAGATCAAAGACAACTGCATTCCAGAAGTGACCGGCATACTGCAGAGCAGTAGCAAAGCCTTTTTTATTTTCAGCCGCTGCACGCCACCCCCTCCCCCCTTGCTGCCGGCAGGTGGTCAGCAATTGCCACTGCCTGCTTACCGCTGCTGTGCTCCTGCTGCCAGCACCGCCGTGTCCCACCAGCCACTGGAGGCACACATCATTCATGATCTTTAGTGGCTGATAACAGTCCTCCTTGCTGACCACCCACTATTAATTTACACTAGGGTCCCTCTTAATGTGTGGGTTGCATTCCAAAAAAAACTTGCAAAAAGCAAATTCACATGAAGCAATTCCATTATTACATGCAATTAATAGGGATATGTACCAGCCTCCCTTTTTGCTTCATGGCTGGCTCAGGAGGGGGGTTAGGAGATGCACTAGAAGGTCACTTAGACAACATTTCACTAAATTCTATAATAAAGGCAAATAGATGCACCACAACATAAGTGCAAGTAGCACAGTGCTGCACAGAACAATGGACGATGTGAGACCAAGGCAAGTGTGTGATGGAATTGCATACTCGTCTCACTCACCCTCCCACAACGCTTCACTCACATCACTGCATAGCTGTGTTGCATGCTTCTTCACACAAGATTGAATTTTTCTTGCACAAAGCAAGTTTCTGGGATAGAATAGTCATACCATATAAGCAAATTTGCACAAAATGAATTTGTATAACGAGAAACCCAAGTGTACAAGTCATACATGGTACAGCTATGAGCAGCTTCCCACTTGCATTGTTATCAAGCTAGTAGCTTCTGTTAACGGCTTTTTGCTGCAGAACAAACTATAATAACTGCTAAGGCCAGGATCCAACATACCTACTGTCTATGCTACAGCACAGCACAGAAAAGAAACATGGCTACAGCCAAAATACCTCGTTAGTCAAGAAGAGCAAGGGAAAGAGGAACATGACAGAACACTACAGATAGCTACAGACCTCCCATTCAAAGTCCTGAGCTTGACCAGGAGTT
>NW_017728914.1:20471105-20484343 GCF_001723895.1 Crocodylus porosus
GCTGGGGTCCTATGACCCCAGCTGACTTCCTGCCCTTTGGGCGGGGGGCTGGACTCGATGATCTCCCGAGGTCTCTTCTAGCCCTGATGTCTATGAAATCTATGAAAGATAGCACTTTCATAACGCTTGTTGCTTTGTTGATTGAACCACTTCTTTTTCTTCCAGATGTTGTCATTGCCCCCCTGCCTTGTGAGTCTGCTTCTTTCTGTTCTCTCTCTGGTAGTTCACCTGGAAACTTGGGCTACAAATGGAAATGAGAAATTTAGCCAAGAAACAGAAAAGTGCCCAAAACCTCAGACCTGTTAGTCTGTGCAATAGTCTTCTAAAGGAAAGAATTAAAATTCTCTTGATTTTTATTTTTTAATTTAATTTGTACCCAAAATTAGCCAAAATTAATTCCAAATCCAAGTGTCCAGGATCATAAGTGACCCTACTACTGACAAACATCCTCCAGCCGCACTTGGGGCTTCAGATGTTTCCAAAACCTTTGGCGAGCATCCTACTTGCAGGATCAAGCCCGGAGGCTTGGGGTTCGGATGCCCCTAAATTTTGCTTGCCCTTAGCCATAAGGCCCCTGGAGCAACCTAGGGAGGAGACTCCCATTTCCATAAACTGGGCTTAAAGCTGCTGCACCTCGGCGGGTACTGAACCACACCAGAAGAGCAGTTCTCCTGGGTTGTGGTTCAGGAAAACTGCCTTTTTGGACACAGATACATGGTATTACCCCTGCCAGGTTAAGAAACCACTACGCTTGTCCTGAGCCTTCTAGAGAAGAGGTTGAAACTAAGATGAAGAAAGCCCTAGAAATTAAACTGTAGGGCAGAAGTTCCCGAACCCCAGGCCGCAGCCCAGTACCGGGCCATGAAGGGTTGGTTAAGGGTCCATAGGAGGGTCAGCTGCCAGACTGGAAGGGCAGAAGTGACCGGCATATTGCGAACCGGCAGCCAACCCGCTTTTATAGTGTCGGCAGTGCCTTTTCGCAAGGGGTGCACCACCACACTCGGGGGTGCACGTGCACCTGCGTGCACCCCCTATGCACTGCCAATGCTAAAGGTGCAAGCAGCAAAACCATCTGTCCAAAGCATCTGAACCAAGGATGCTCAAGTTATTTTGGACACTTCAACTTCTCCTTGTTTCCATTTTCCAACGACAATGGACAGGCCAAGAGATTTGCAAGAGCGGGGAGTGACGGTGGGAGCCAGGCCGCGCTCGGGGCCGTGTCCAGAGAGGAGCCCCGTGGCAGAAAGACATCTCTGGAGACAGGCACGTGTCTGGTTGCTCACTGTGGTCCCACCGGGACGCCGGTCTCCAGAAGGGGAACGGGCTGCGCTGGCCTCGCAAGCCGCGCTACACCTGCAGCGCAAGATCTGCCCAACAAAGCCTGAAGCCTCTGCTCTGCCTGCCGTCCCTCTGACCTTCAGGACCTCCCACTCAGCCAACTCTCCTGGGCGCCACGCACCGGCCTCAGGTCAGACCCTGCCTCCGGGACCCGGCGGCGCCGCCCCGCGCTGCTCCACGTGGGCTCGCGCGGCGAGGCCTGTCCCTTTAAGGGGGCAGCGGAAGCGGCGCCGAGCGCCCAATGGGGCAGCGCTTTTCGGACGTGTCACTTCCGGGTCCTGCAGCCGGCACGCGCGGGACCTAGAGCCGGGCCGGGGCCGCGCCACCACCATGCCCTTTGACCTCCGCCGGTGAGTGCGCCCTGTCCCGCCCCCCAGTGCGTCTTCGGCTGCGGAGGAAGGCAGGAGGCGCGAGGGCCCCGGCCCCGGCATGTGGAGGAACTTTGTGTCCGGCCCCTCTCGTGGCCCGGCCGGCGGCTCCCGGCCTCCAGAACGCAGAGGGGCCCTGGACGCCCAGCTGCTGCCAGGCTCCGGGGGGTGTTGTAGTGCAGGGCTGTGTTGGCTCCCTAGGCCGGGAGCTGGAGCCGGGCTGCACTGTGCCCCTGCACATGGGAGCTCCCAGCCGGGGGATGCTTGCTGGCGCAGGGGGAACCCAGGCTGCTGATGGATCATCAGATCCCCTCGCCCTGTATTGCTGGTGCAGGGGGATCAGGGTCCTGGGCTCGCCCTGCACCAGCAGTGTGGCGTGATGGGGTCTGATGCTCTGACCCACAGTCATGCTTCTTGCCACTCATGACTGTATGTCTGGTGTTGTTGCACTTGTAATTGCACCTCTGCCAGGGGCCTGAGTAACTTGGTTAATGTGGAGCTGTGAGTGCAGGTGCTAAATAGTATTTTTTGGGCTTGTTGTGTCTTTCTGAAAAGAAGTGCTGAATCCCTCTAACTCCCTAAAGAAGCAGGAAATGTGCAGCTAAGATTCCCTTCCCTGCTGCACATGCACATCTGCATCACGCTGTTTAGTGCTGTTATAATAACACTGCAAAACAAGCATTGGTGAATTGGGAAAATCAGCAACAAGAAGATGCTTCCCACGTAAATTGATCATGGAACTTCATCTGTAATCCCCTCTGAAATGTTAAGACGACTTGGGAGAATCAAAATGAATTAGTCCTCCGGTGCAAAATGGTTTTGTTTGTGCCTGCTAAATCAGGCCTCTAAATTATGCAGTTTGACAGGATCCTCCTCTTTATTCATAAGGGACTAGTGATCCTGGGGATATGTCTTTGAATGAGAGTGCTTGCTGAAGTACAACATTGCTGAAAATGACAGGATTCATTATATCCACCTAATTTTTTGGGGGGGGTCTGTAGCTTCAGGTGAGCTCCAGGCTCCTGTGTTTGCTGGGCGTGAAACTTGGTAAGAAAATTCTTCCCCGGCTCTGGTGATATTCAGTCAGTTTCAGTTCTGTAAGTCTCCATCTGCAGACTGCAGATGTGAACAACTACAGTCACTCCATAATAGTAGGTGAGAGGAAGTGAATTGCATGCAGCTGGATAAATGTGTTTCCCTTTAATGTCTCAAAATCCTTTTGAAAACGTAAGTTCACTAAAGTGAAAGGAAGGGTGGTTCATAGCAGGGCTCTGAAACAGATACATTTAATGAACCCCTTAAGCTGTAAGGCTTGGATCCACATTTCATGGAAATGTAGAAGTGTCAGCTCATATTTTTGTTTGAGAGATGTCAGAGTCATAGATAAATCAGTTTCTTTGTTTCCCTCAGCTAGAAGGACTAAAAATAGATTTTTTCAAGGTATCTTCTTACATAATGTGAACTGGAAAATAAATTGTTTCTTCTCCATCCAAGCAGAATAGCAAAGATGTATCTAACTAATATACCCTGCACTTGCGAGTTCTGATCCAGCGAACTCTCATCCTGTGTGACAAAACTCATCCCATTTTAGGCAGCATGAACTAAGGTTACGGGCAGAATTCTTGTAGAAATTAGAAGATTTTGACATGCATTTACATTGGTATGATAATTGTGAAGCTTGTGAAACAATTATTTGGGATTAAAAAATTATATTGGTACAGATAAAGCATGGTGAATGTATTCAAGAACAACAGTTGTCACAACCATATATCCTGTGGTGTGGTGTTCTGGAGAAAGTCATGTTCCCATCATTAAAAAGTCAAAGGCAAAGAGAAAACATCAATCATCATATCCAAGATGCACTATTTAAAAAAAAATGTCTTTAATGCTCCATGAGGCAAGTGGCTTTTTGTTTGTTTTGTGTTATCTTTTATTGGATGAACTACCAGTTGTGTGACCCACAAAATCTTGGGTTTGTTTTGTATTGCATGGTGGTGTCTGTGGCAAGAAATGAATAATCATGGAGCTGTTTCTGTTTAAATTGTGCCCACACAGTTGGTGCAGATGGAAAAATAAGGTGAGAGAATGGAAAGTTGCAAGATCTGTTAGACCTTTTGTGGGTATGAACTGCAGAACTGAAACCATGCCACTGCAAACACCAGGCCACAAACATTTTTGCCAGCTTTAAGTGGAAGGGGCATGTAAAGAATGAGTACACTTGGAGCTTCAGTGACATCAAAGATAATAAGCAAGAACATTAATTATTCCTAACAATGAATTGGCAGTGAGTACAGACCTAGTGCAGTATGCTGTAGATAGAAGTTTGGGAGTTGCATGTTTTGCTAGCTAGGTCACCATGTAGTGTACCTCTAAGTAGAAAGGGTTATATGATAGTCTGGACCAAAAGTGATCAAGGCACACATGACAAGCAGTGAGAATCGCATCTAACTGAAAAGGTTCAGCCAACAGTGAAATAAGGCATTTCTGGCCATGGAGGATGGGTCGAAGTTGAAGGACAGACCAGGGATGTCAAACATATGGCCTGTGGGCTGTATCTGGCCCATGGAACTGTTGCATCCAGTCCATTGGTAGTCCTTTGTGCTACCAGAAGCTCACTGCCCCTTGGCTCCTCACTGTCGTATGTTCCTGGCACTGCTGACCAGCTAGAGCCCTGTGCTTCTGGGCAGCGATGTGGAGTTGGAGGTGTGAGGCTGCATGAACGTGGGTCCATGCAGCTATATGCCACCAGTTCTCTGCCTCTGCCTTGCCAGAACACCATGCTGGTGCACATTCCTGGCTCTTCATGAGTGCATGCCCCTGGGTCCATGCTGCATGAACACAACATGGTGTAGCTGTGCACTCCTGGATGCATGCTGCTGCCCAAATTCAGCCCCACAGATCCAACCCAGGAGAAGCCCCCAAATGTCAAAGTGTAATTCGAACCCTGGTTGCAACCTCGTGATAGAATGAACCTTCTGTCTCTTAGGCTGCAGGTTCAAATCTGGATCAGATGAGTAGAAACCAAAAGATTACTTTTGTACCCAGTCTGCAAAATTAGTTGACAAGTATCAGTTTAGTTCCTTACCAATGAGAATGCATATAGCAGATAGTAGGAGTGCTCAGAGGCCAAAGACTTAAGAGCCCGTGACACTTAAGTATACCTCTTACACGCCTACAGGTAATCTTTCCAGCTCAGGAGTGGGTCCATGTTGGTGTGGGTCAATGGATGGAAAAAGCCTGGGCAGTAGCATGAGCTGTATCTGCTGCATATAAGTACATAAAAGTTCACTTTCATTAAGAACAAATTCAATTCATCTTAAAATTTAGGAAGTGCTTTGACCCTAAATGAATATAGAATGAAGGAACAACCATCCTGGCCCAAAGATTCTTCTTGTTTAAAGTATGCTTACCACATATCTAGTACTTTAATTCCTTTTTCTATTACTATTACTTTAATACCTACAAGTCTTTTCTGAAGTAGGTGAGCAGTTATTAAGATCATTAGTTTCTAGGTTGAAATCTTTGGTACATCTCTTCTTGGATCTGCATGGCAATTGAAGCACATGCCATTAAGTATATGCCCTTCTGCCAGTATAAATTTTGGCCTCCATAAAGCACGGAGTTGTGCTGTTTTTTACTCTTAAAGTCCAAATTCTACCCTTCTTTTCTTGTTTGTTAGGTCAAAGGAGCAGCATCCTAAATTAGGTTTGGATTGTGATGTGCAGGGCAGAATTCAGAATACCAGGGTTGCCATGTTTTTTACAGGAGGTGCAGGTGTCATTAAGATCTCGGTGCATCTCTGGCATGTGTGCACTTTTGCATTTGCACAAGTCAAACTATACTGCTACATAAGCAGTTCTCAGCTTTTTTAGACTTGAGGCATCCCTGGATAGACTCAAGAAAATACTTGGAAAATACCAGCTTTTAGTTTTCACTTTTTTTCTACCTATATAAAAATAATAGAGCAGTTTTTTGTTGCAAAGAACTCAGAAAGGCCACAACGCTAGATTTCTATTTGAAATCTCCAGCTTTTTTTTGTAAATCTATGTTTGTAAACCTAACAGTGCTAACATTGTGTTGTCCCCTCCGTGGCATCCTGGTTGAGAATCACTATCCTACACCATCTTAAATGGGAATTGTGGGACCAAATTGTATGTAATTCATTCTAATTACTAATTAAACTTTGCTTCAGTAGCAAATGGTATCTCTGCTATAAAAAGACCCTTGCAATTTAAAAGGTCAGCTTCACTGCATTGTGAAGACTTATGAAGGTCAAAAACATGAAATAAGTGCATAAGAAACTGTATAATAAAGTGAAGAGAAACTTTGCCCCAGGTTTTATTTCCCTTGTGGTTGATGACTTTTCTAGCACCAGTCAATTTGTTAGTTATATATGACTCTGTGAAAGCAACCAAAGCTTCCAAATTCTTTCAGTACTCTTCACCTGTTGATGTGTAGCCTGAGAGAAACTAAAACAGAGTAGTGGCAGGTTTCAGTTCTCATTGTAACATGAGGCAGTTCTGAAGTTGTGCCGACGGATCGTAGCCCTGTGCTGTTTTGCAAAAAAAGAAAGGCATTGCTATGCGGCCTCTTATTTATAGTTAATTGAGGAATTTAGAATTATTTCTCATCATTTAATCACTTTGCTGGTTTTATGTTGCTTAATGCCATGAATTGGAGTATTATAGCCTACTAATACACTGTGAATGGATTTTAGAGGTCATGGGAGAAGGAGCTAGATTTAGAAGCAATTTTTATTTAAATTGGAAATTGTAGCGGTGACTTATAGTTTTTTTGTACGGTACCCAGTCAGCTGGGGTCCCATCTTTGTTGCTCACAGGCACAATCTTAATGAACAGGATTTTCTTTTAAAGGGACTGTTTGTGGGGATGGGTATTGTAACCCACGCCTCAGAGTTTCTGTTTTTGGGGGCATAAGCACATCCTTGCTTCAGTTCTTATTTGTCTTTCTTGAGCTAATTGGTCAATCCCTAATTGAAGCTGACATACTTTCAACTTAATTGCTTTGTAGCAGAAGGTGGGGGGGGTGTTTGAGTTTTTAGTTTAAACCCATCCATTGTGATTGGTAATAGGTGAAGTGATGCTTAAAGTACCCAGTCTGGAGTCAGAATTTAGTGATGTAAACTACAGTACTCTCTGGTTCCTGAGATAATGTTGTGCTTTTGTTCATCCACCCTGCATAATAAAAACTAGCCTTAAAGCAGCAGATTGCTAACCGCTTAAAAGCCTTCTGAAGCATTTCTTCTAAATTCTGAGATATCAAGCAGTAACTTTTGCATTCAGTTCTGGGCACTAATGAAAGCTTTCTTTGTGATCCTCACTCTTAGGAGGAGAACAAACATAGCTGTCCTACCTGATCTTTTCCTCATCTTGCCCCTTGTGAGAGATTTATGAGGCTTGAAACTCCAAATCCTGGTTTTATGACCCTCAGCATGGAAACTAGATGAACACACACCTTACATAGATTAAACCTGGCTATTTGCTTATTTTTGAGCAGAGATCATGACTAAATAACATGCCATTATTGCAAGATCAATATAAAATGGTAATGGAAATGTACATATTTGGTCCTGTTCTAATTGGAATCCTCAGGACTTTTTACAGATTCAAAATGAGTTTGCAGTGCTGATAAGCTAGTAGCAGTTTGTACTGCACCAGTCTGTTTGTTCTTTCTCAGTGTGCTGTTTAACCAGCTGAATTAATACACAGTCATTTATTTGCCAAAGTTACTAACTGAACTTCTGCAAAGGAGCTTCGGATGCCTTTTGTGTAGAGCATTAAGTATTGATGCTAGCTGGGAATGGATGTGTATTTCTTCAAGGGTAGTGCTTTATTTCTGATGTTTGTATTGTGCCTTTATGAAGAGGTCTTGGTAAATTTCATTTATAGACTTGTATATGATCTGGTTGGAAACCGTATTTTTCACTTCCTGATTTAATTTGTATAGGCATAAATAATAACTGTAAATTATGGTCTATGCCAGGGGTCAGCAACCCTGGCACGCGTGCCGAATGTGGCACATGAGGCCATTTTGCTTGGCATGCTGCAGCCAGCCCTGTCTCTGGGTAGCTGCTGTCAGAGTCCCAGCTGCCTGCTGGGAGGAGCCTGGGCTGCTCCCAGCAGGGCTTGTAGCGTCCCAGCTGCCTGCTGGGAGCAGCCGGGGATCCTGGCTGGCAGCAGCTCCCCAGAGCCAGGGTCAGCTGCAGCTGGGAGGCTCCAAACAGCTGTGCCAGGCTCTGGCATCAGCACTGCACTGGCAGGTGTGCCTTGGAGTGGGCAGTGGGGGAGGGGCCCGGCAGTGCAGCCCTGGTCTTTCCCCAGCTCCTGGCATGGAGGTGATGAGCCCTGCTAGCTGTTTGTAGCCAGCCCGGGCTCTGGGCAGCTGCAGCAAGCAACGGGCAGGTTGCAAACAGCTGCACCAGGCTCCACAGCTCTGGGATCAGCTCTGTGCTGGTGACGACTGTGTGTGCACCTCGGGGCGGACAGCGGGGCAGTGCAGCCTGCCCCGGGGTGCTTATGCAGTCACCGCCAATACGGAGCTGATGCTGGAGCTGTGGAGACTGGCGCAGCTGTTTGGAGCCTCCCGACTGCAGCTGGTCCCAACTCTGGGGAGCTGCTGCCAGCCGGGATCTCGGGCTGCTCCTAGCAGGCAGCTGGGATGCTGGAAGCCCTGCTGGGAGCAGCTCGGGCTCCAGCAGCTACCCAGAGCTGGGGTAGCTGCTGGCAGTCACAAAGCCTGGGCTGTGGGGCAGGGGCTTTGGGTGGGGGGCATGGGGTGGCAGGGCTGGGGGGCACGGGCTTTGGGTGGGAGGAAAGGAGTATAAGCAGGGCATCCTGCCATGTACCCCTTGCCCTCATTTTGTTTTTCTGCCATGCTGGTACTCCAGCACCTTCTGAAATAGGTGTTGTGTTTTTTGGCACTCCGGACAAAAAACGTTGCCTACCCCTGATCTACGCTATTAGCTGCTGTTTTAAACTCCAGAAGATCTTATTAGCTAATGAAGTAATAGTTATACACCTTGGAATAAAAGGCACTGTGCCAATACCACTTTAATATTAAAATTTAGTATCTCTGATTGCCATAAGGTATGTGTATATTATTTCTGGTGAGCAATGTTAAATGAGATGCAGCTCATCCAGTTGCACCCAATACAGAATTCTCATGAAATAACCAAAGTTTGTTTGTTTTTAAACAATGAAATTGTCTGGCCTATAACTTTATTTAAACAAGAGGTCTTTGAGGGGATCTAAAATAAGCAGTCGCAGCAAATTTATTATCCATGTAAGATTGGATTATATTGAGAGATTCTAATGATGCTTGTGACATAGGTTGAGGTATGTATGAGTCCAAATACAGTAGAATGCTAAATAAGCACACACCATTCAACCGCATATCTTGTCAACCCTATTTAGTTTCTACAGTGCAGTTTTCTTCTTTTTCTCAGGGTTCTGTTAAAAGTTCTTGCTCTTTTTGATACTAGAAATCCAGTACTATTTGTGAGCACTTGAAGAAATATCTTTCTAAATTCCTAGGAACATTTAAAAAGTGCTTTTAAGGCACACTTTTTGCCTATAGACGACAAGAATTTTGAATTGCTTCAAAAGGGGAGGGGGCATTGGTTTTCCAGAGCTTGCATCAGCTGCTTCACTGTCATTTATGCCTGTGTGCTCCAGCAGTGATATGCATGAGCTAAGCCACTATAAATTCAAAACTGAATGAAACAGGGTTAAAGTTGCATTGGTTTTGCTACAGTAACTGTTACACTGGCTATACAGTAGTAATACATTTTACAGTCAATTTACTGGGGTGGTTTGGTTCCAGTTAAAATGGGTGTTTGGTGTTAGAGTTATAGACAATTAGGGTTGGAAGGGACCTCCAGAGGATATCTAATCTAACCCCTTGCTCAAAGCAGAACAATCACCAACTAGCCAAGGTTTTGTCTAGCCAGGTTTAAAAACATCCAAGGATACAGATTCTGCAACCTCTCTGGGTAACCTGTTCCAGTGTTTTACTACCCTCCCAGTGAGAAAATTCTTTCTGATATCTAACCCAAACTTCCCTGCTGCAACTTGAGACTGTTGCTCCTTGTTCTGTCACCTGCCACCACTGAGAAAAAGCTAACTCCATCCTCTTTCGAACCCCTCTTCAGGTAGTTCGAACCCCTCTTCAGGTAGTTGAAGGCTGCTATTAAATCCCCTCCCAGTCTTATCTTCTCTAGACTAAATAAGCCCAGTTCCCTCAGCCTCTCCTCACAAGTCATGTCCCCCCAGCCCCCGAACCATTTCCATTGCCCCTGCTGAGCTCTCCAATTTGTCCAGATCCTTTCTGTATAAAGAATCCTTTTTGGGGGCCCCCAAAATTGAATGCAGTACTCCAGTTGTGACCTTACCAGTGCTGAATTAGAGGGGAATAATCACTTCCCTTGCCCTATTGACAACACTCCTACTAATGCAGCTCAGTATGCTATTAGCCTTCTTGGCAACAAGGGCACACTGCTGGCTCAGATTCAACTTACTGTCCACTGTAACCCCCAGGTCCTTTTTTGCAGAGCTGCAAAAAATCTGCTCAGCTAGTCAGTCCCCAGCCTGTACTGGTGCATGGGTTTGTTCTGTCCTAAGTGCAGGACTTTGCACCTGTCTTTGTTGAACCTCATGAGATTTCTTTTGGCCCAATCTTCCAATTTGTCTAGGTCACTCTCCTCCCCCCTCCCTCCCCATCTTGGTGGGACTAGCCCTACCCTCCAGTGCATCTCCTAGTCCCTCCAGCTAGATGTCATCTGCAAACATGCAGAGGTTGCACTTTATGCTATCTTCCAGGTTGTTGATAAAGATATTGAACAAAACTGGGCCAGGACTGAACCCTGGTGCACTCTACTTGATATCGGCTGCCGACTAGATATTGAGCCATTGATTACTACCCTCTAAGGCCAGTGGTCCAGCCAGTTTTCTGTCCACCTTACAGTCTATTCATCCAGCCCATACTTTTTAGCTTGCCTGCAAGAATGTAGTGGGAGACTGTATGGGAAGCCTTGTTAAAATTAAGATATGTCGCATCCAGAAGTTTCCCTGCATCCACAGAGCCAGTCATCTCATCATAGAAGGCAGTCAGGTTGGTCAGGCATGACTTGCCCCTGGTGAGTCCATGCTGACAGTTCCTAATCACCTGCTTCTCCAGGTGCTTAGAAATGGACTCCTTGAGGATCTGCTCCATGATTTTTCAGGGACTGAGGTGAGGCTGTGACTGCTCTGTAGTTTCCTGGATCCTCCTTTTTCCCTTAAATATGGGCACTATGTTTGCCTTTTCCCAATCATCTGGGATCTCCTCATTGCCATGAGTTATGATGGCCAGCGGCTCTGCAGCCTACCAGGCAACTCCCTCAGCACCCTCAGGTGCATCCTGTCTTGCCCCATGGATTTGTATACATTCAGCTTTTGTAAACAGTCCCTGGGCTGTTATTTAGCCATTGTTGGGCTGCTTACCTTCTTCCCAAACTGTGCTGCCTGGTGCAGTAATTTGGGAGCTGACCTTTCCTGTGAAGACTGAAGTGAAAAAGACATTGAGTACTTCAGCCTTTTCTGCATCCTCTGGCATTAAGTTGCCTCCCCCATTCTGTAAAAGACCCACACTTTCCTTGATCTTTCTCTTGTTACTGACATACATGTAGAAACCCTTCTTGTTACCCTCCAATTGCTCTTTGGCCTTCCTGACTTCATCCGTGCACGCCCAAGCAATGCTCTTATACTCTGTGTTTTACTTATTTCTAAGTTCTCAGTACCTCTTTCTCCTCCATTCTTGATGGAATACAATTTGTGGACTAAGCAAATGGGAGACAAATGTTAAGCTTCAGTAAATTGTGGTTCATTTCTTGTTGGCTTCACTTTACCAGTGCATCTGTCTTGCTTGGTTCATTTGCTGATTGCCACAGTCCTCTCCTTGTGATATCATAATTTGTTGCCCTGGAACCAAAGGATCGTAGCATCACTGAGCCAGCAGCTGTGGATAGTAAGCAGTCAGAGCTCATGGCAGTTGTGCATGTGTGTGCACTACTTTAAGTTGCTTTTTTTTTTTTTTTTTTTTAAGAAATCACATAACTTTTTTTAAGGCCAGAAAGAACAGTTCAATCATCTTGTCTAACCTCTCGTACAAACCTAAGCTATTAAGCATTTCATCCAGCTATTCCCATATTCATGGAAAAGTTTCTTCCAAAGGCCTGTTGAAATCTTCCTTTCACCATGTACATTGCCAAACTTCCTATGTACTGAAATGGTTTTCTAAATGCTTTAATATATACATAGTGATCAAGGCTCTGAGAATGATCAACTTGTTACACTGAGACAGTTTATGATTTGTTGGTTGGGTGTACTATTGTAAAAGGTGACTTCATTTGGAGTGACGGTGTGATGAAAGTCCCAACTGCTTTAGAACTGGTTCTGCAGGTGTCGCAGTGTTAAAGGAGGATTTTCTTAAATGAAGCATGTCTTATACTTATCAGGAACTCACTCAAGGAGCCAGAAATAAGAATTGGTTTTTATAATGAATGGACATTTTGTAATGTGCACACATCCACATTAATATAACATAATTACTAATTATAATGCTCAGCTGTACCTTTTCAATTTTTTAATAGTCGGATCATGAGACAACTCATTTGCCTGCCTTCCTTCTGTTAACTGCCTTAGGCCATTCTGTACAAGAGAGAAATTGGGTTAGGAAACATGCTAAACATTGGTACAACTCATTTATATGTATGTATGTATGTATATATTTCTTACTCCAATGCACAATCAATATCAGGTGCCCCAAAGGCTTCATCCTGGCTGGCATAGTCTCAGATCACATATATATTTGTGTGTGTGTGTATATATATGATCTGAGACTATGCCAACCAGGATGAAGTCTTGGGGGCACCTGATACTGATCATGAATTGGAGTAAGTGGGGAGCCACTCAACTGAATTGGGTCTGTGAACTGTTACAAGATCGGTAGCCTTATTTGAGAGCGCTCATACAGGCATACCTCGTTTTATTGCGCTTTGCTTTATTGCACTTTGCAGATACTGCATTTTTTACAAATTGAAGGTTTGTGGCAACCCTGCGTCGAGCAAGTCTATCGGCGCCATTTTTCCAACAGCATTTTCTCACTTCGTGTCTCTGTGTCACATTTTGGTAATTTTCGCAATATTTCAAACTCTTTCATTATTATTATATTTGTTATGGTGATCTGTGATCTTTGATGTTACTATTGTAATTGTTTTGGGGCGCCACGAACCGCGCCCATAAATGACGGCGAACTTAATCGATAAATGTTGTGTGTGTTCTGACTGCTCCACCAACTGGCCGTTCCCCCATCTCTCTCCCTCTCCTCGGGCCTCCCTATTCCCTAAGACACAACAATATTGAAATTAGGCCAATTAATAACCTTACAATGGCCTCTAAGTGTTCAAGTGAAAGGAAGAGTCGCACGTCTTTCACTTTAATCAAAAGCTAAAAATGATTAAGCTTAGTGAGGAAG
>NW_017728914.1:20485018-20488837 GCF_001723895.1 Crocodylus porosus
AAACATAACTTTTATATGCACTGGGAAACCAAAAACTTCTTGTGACTCGCTTTATTGCGATATTCGCTTTATTGCGGTGGTCTGGAACCGAACCCGCAATATCTCCGAGGTATGCCTGTACTGTATTTTCTTGCATGAAACACACAATTTTGAGCTAAACCAACTGGGGGAAATTCGGGTACGCATTATATTTGAGAAACGTAGATCCCTGGGGGTCCAGAAATTTGGCTGTGGGGGAGTGGTGGCAGAGTTAATTGTTGTGGCCCTGGGAGCCAGAACAATTAGCTCTGCTACCACTGCCCTGCCACCATGTTTCTGCAACTGTGGGGATCCCCCTGACCAGATGGTAAGTTTCTGTGTGCTGGTCTGATATGGCATATGGGGTCATTCCACAGCCAGACCCAACATGCTGCCCCGGACCCAAGTTATTTACTTGTACTACAAGGTGAGATCTCTTTTCCCTCTTGCAGCCATCCAAAAACAGGGTGTGTTTGTATTCCAGGCATGTTATGTGTGCGAAAAATACAGTATAAACCTAGCTTATCTGTAAGCTGTAACTGTTTTTTTTTTTCTCTTGTGGATGTTTCTGTAAACCTTTCTGGAAAACCGGATCAAAAACAGGAAGCCAAATGCTTCATTTGAGCTAAATTAATCTTTGGGAAATATAATCTACAAAAGAAATCAAAACCTACCCCAACAGGCTCTGCCCACGCCACAGTGACAGCATTTGAACATAAATGGAATCTACGTGGAAGCGGATCTCCTTGATGCAACAAAATGTTATTATGGAAGTGCTACCCTAAGTCCATACCATGCGGGTATGTACCTGCTGTGAGCTGGAGCAGTTCTTCATGTTCTGCTGGCTTCAGTGGATGAGTGCAGTGCAGTAGGCTCATTGGAGTGAGTTAAAGGTATGTGAGTTGTAGATTTGGTTTCAAGGTTTGTAAAGTAGAGGACAGCAATGTGGAATCCAATACTCTTTAGTCTTAGCTCTTAAAGGCCAAGCGCAAATCCTGCCTCTTGATCATGTTCTTTGAATCATTCAGTTACATTCTCTTGCTTTTAGTCCAGCAGTGGGTTGGGTCCGTTTAAATACCAGTCACTTTACTCGAACATTTTTTCTTCATGACACTTTTCTCCTGTTTTGATAAAGGCTGGTATGGTTTGCTCACTTTATTAAAAATACGTTTTTCTTCCATCCTTCAATTTGACACCTTAGCCTCACTGCCTAAAAGGGGGAAAAAAAATGCTTGTTGGCATGTATCCACAGTTGACTCTGAGGCTAGAAATACTTTCATCCTCCCCCTAATTTCCACTGAAATACATTTATGCCTCATGCTTTTCTTGAAAAATGTGTGCGCTACTGCTTCCTTTTTCTCCTTTTCATTCTGTTCCACCCTCTGAAAGAGTTTGCTCTTTTGGCAATGTCGTGACATCCCTTGAGGATGGAGAGCAGTTTACGTGCTTGGATCAGGATTGCCAAACTTAGAATAGCTCTGGCCAGCCAGGCATAATGGAGAACCTATGATGGGTAGAGATGTACCAAAATCTCAATTTAATGGATTTTGCAAAATTCAGCATTGCCTAATAAAGTCCACGGTGGGGTGGGGAGAAGACAACTTACTGAAAATAAAATGCTGACTCCCCAGCTCTTTCAGCCAGCTAGGGGTAGGGAGAAGGTTCCCATTGCCCACGAACTGGCTGCCAGGTCCCATGTTCTGCCACAAAATCTTCAGGCAGCTGCCTCAAATTCAGTAGGTCCCTCATGATGGGGTGGGGAGTAGAGGAACAGAAGGGGAGCTAATTTTTGGCTGAGAAGTCAGTTCAAGCAGTGAACAGAACTTCCTTTGCTTTTACAGCCTCTTCCTTCAAGTGCTGTGGGGGCAAATGTACTATTCTAAATGCTAATTGTTTGGTTTTGTATTTTTTTAAATCCCTTTAGGCACATAACATGCCCCCATGTTGACTGGACAATGTGCGTGCCGCAGTAGTATCTACACACTCGCTATATTCTCTCTACCCCTCTCCTCCCCTTACCTACAAGATGGATTTAAAACCAGAAGTTTTGTGTAGTATTAACCTTTCTTTGTTTGAATGTTCTCAATATTCCATGTTTGAGAGAGAGCCTCGGTAAGCTGCAGTATATCCTTGGAACTGGAGTTAATCTGTTGTCAGGTAGAGAGGCCTATTCTTGCCTTTCATTTCTGTATCTAAAAATGTAATGAACCAACAGGACAAAGACTGGGTGAGATGGACATCAGAGGAATACCACTGAAGAGACACTAGGTGGTAGAAATGTGTGCATTATTTAGGTTACATATCTTGTGCTTATTGCAAGAGCCATCTGCTTATAAAATAAAGTAGTGTAAAACTATATTAATGCTTCTGCTCTGAATGGCTTTAAGCAAGTTTGAATATGGACTGGAGAATGGAAGGTTAACTATTTCTCTGTAATTCCACTGAAGCTTTAAAAACGTGCTTCCAGTAGGATATATTTAATATCCTATTGTGTGTAAATGAGGACCACAAGATTGCTTGAGAATACTTAAGTCTCTTCTACTGCTACATGGGTATTGGTCTCATAAGGTGTTAATTACCAGTTTGTATTTTTAGGAGGGAGTTTGTTCATTTTTCTCTTCATATGCATTTGTATCTTGACTTAGGGTTCAGGGCCAAATGTAGTCACTGTGCATGCATTTTTTATATGTAAATTTGGGTTTATGGGGACATGTGCATTAGCTTAAACACTCTTCAGAACAAAGGCCCCAGTTCAGGAAAGGAACCCTGTTCAACATGACACTTAAACACTAGGGATATGTGAAACAGGCCCTATTCAATTCGGATTCATCTCGAATTGGGGACAGTGATTCAGTTCGTTGATTTAGATTTCATAGACGTTAGGGCTGCAAGGGACATCAAAGATCATTAAGTCCAACCCCGTGCCGCAGAGCCAGGAAGTCAGCTAGGGCCAAAGGACCCCAGCAAGATAAGCATCCAAGCATTTCTTGAATAAATCCAGAGTAGGTGCCTGCACCATATCTAGAGGGAGTCTGTTCCAGGTCTTGGGGGCTCAGACAGTAAAGAATTTTTTTCTTATGTCTAGCCCAAAACAGTCTTATAGGAGTTTATGACCATTGGTCCTTGTTTTTCCTTGGGGCACTCTGGTGAACAGACGTTCTCCCAGATCCTGATGTACACACCTTGTATACTTATAGGCAGCCACCAGGTCCCCCTTGAGCCTGCACTTTTCCAGGCTGAAGAGTCCCATGACTCTCAGCCTCTCTTCGTAGGGCCTGTTCTCTTGCCCTCCTGATCATGCATGTGCCTCTCTTCTAGACTCTCTCAATCTTCTCAACATCCTTCTTGAATTGCAGAGTCTAGAACTGGATGCAGTACTCCTGCTCCAGCCTCACCAAGGCCAATTGCAGCAGGAGGATAACATCCTGAGATTTACTTGAGAAGCATCTATGGATGCAAGCCAGAGTTTTGTTTTCTTTACCAGCTGCAACATCACATTGGTGGCTCATGTTCCTCTTGTGGTCAGTCATGACGCCCCAAAATTCAGTGTCATCGGCAAATCCAGTGTCATCATGGGTTCATCAGTGGCAGGTCCTGTCAGACCAACTTGGTGGCCTTTTAAGATCAGATCACCAGATCATTAGATGCAGGGGTAGCAGTGGATATAGTTTTCCTGTACTTCCGGAAGGCTTTCGACACTGTCTCTCACCCTGTTCTCGTTAAGAAACTGGGGGGCTGTGGTGTAGACACCCACACAGTCAAATGGGTCGCCAACTGGCTGGAGGGCCGCACCCAGAGGGT
>NW_017728914.1:20489627-20532305 GCF_001723895.1 Crocodylus porosus
AAGAGAAGGTTAGATGCACATCTTGCTGGGGTCGTTTGACCCCAGTACTCTTTCCTGCCATGGCAGGGGGTCAGACTAGATGATCTGCTCAGGTCCCTTCCGACCCTAGAAACTATGAAACTGTGAAACTTAGCCAGTGCGCTTCTGACACGAATGTCCACATCGCTGATAAAAATGTAGAAGAGAACTGGTCCAAGGACAGAGCCTTGGGGGATGCCACTGGTTACAGAGTGCCATAATGACTCGCTGCCATCAACCACTACTCTCTGGATCCGACCTTGGAGCCAATTTCCCAGCCATCGAACTGTGGTGTAGCCGAGCCACAGTTGGCCAAGTTTTCCATGAGGAGGTCGTGGGACACCAGATCAAAGGCTTTTTTAAAGTCCAGGTATATGACATCAATCTCTTCTCCTTTGTCCAAGTGATACGTCACCTGGTCATAGAAGGAGATGAGATTAGTCGGGGAAGACCTACCCCCAACAAATCCTGCTGGCTATCCTTCAGGATGTTGTCCTCAGCCAGCTTATCCTGAAGGGTCTCCTTGATAATTTTCTTGAATCTTACTAGGGATTGAGGTCAAGCTGATTGGCCTGTATTTCCTGGGATCCACTTTCAGCCCTTTCTTGAAGATGGGTGCCACATTGACCTTCCAATCTTCAGGTACTTCACCTGAGTATCACGAATTTTCGATATTTTTGCCAATGGTTGGGCTATGACTTCTGCCTGCTCCTTGAGTACCATAGGGTGTAATCTGTCAGGACTAGCTGTCTTGAAGTTGTTCAGCCTCTCAAGGTGATCCTTTACTAGATCAACACTGATGTTGGATCTAAATACGCCCTCAACCTGGCCGTCCTACATCTTGCTAGGCAGGACGGTCCCACTGGACTGATGAAAGACTGACGCAAAGTATCCGTTAAGCAGGTTGACCTTTTCCTGGGTGTCAGTTATCAGCTGTCCCATTTGGTTCAGCAGGGGTCCAATGTTACTCTTGCTTTTTTTCTGACTCCCTACATATCTGAAAAAGGACTTTTTGTTATCCTTGATACGTGAAGCCAGATGGAGCTTGGTTGCAGCCTTGGGTTTCCTGATCCACTCCTTGCAGGTACAGACCAGTGCTGAGTACTCCTCCTTGGTGGTAATTCCAACCTTCTATCCTTTATAAGTCTCTCTCTTGAGGCGTAGGAGGTCCTTGAGTTCCCTGCTGAGCCAAGGGCGTTGCTCACTGTCCTCAATTCGATTTGGCTGAATCCAAATCTGAAGATTCAATGCCGATTCAGAGAGCCAGCCATTCAGACCGACACAGCTTTAAATGTTTTTTCTACATACCTTGAGGTACCAGTGTGGTTTGTGAAGGCTGTGATGGTAGGGCGCATGGAGCATCCCACAGGAGTGCAGGACTTCCGGTCCACTTCCGGGTCTACTGGGGAGCGCGCTGGTCCACTGCTGCCAGGTGTGCTGGGGAGCCCCCTACACATCTGTGGGACACTTCATGCTCCCCAGCATTCATGAGCTGCCTGCTACCTAGAGGTAAGTAGAAAAAACATTTAAAGCGGTGTCTGTCCGAATCGCCGAATCTTTCTGATTTGATTTGGAGGGTCCTAATTCGATTCGGAGAGATTAAAGTGTCCTCTGAATCTATTTTGATTTGGAGATTCAGCCACCGAATTAGACTGAATCTCCGCTGAATCGAATTGGGGACCGAAGCTTCGCACAGCCCTATTAAACATTTACATTAAGCAGAAGTACTGATATGAATGGGGGCCATAACTTGTATAGTACAGATATAATTGTTTTTTACCAGCTCTTTCCCTTTGATTTTCCCCTTCCTCCTCCCCCCACCAAATAAGTCTTCAAAATTATTTTTTAAAAAGGTTAAACTTTGGATTGGCAACTTTTTGTACACACACAGTGCTTTTTGACTTTTAGACCTTAAAGTGCTTTACAAAGGTGCTTATGTAGCATCACTGCCACTCTACAAATAGAGGAACAAAGGGAACTGGCTAGAACGGAGCCTTACCATGAGTTTGTGCTGGTTAAGGCATAGAATCCAGATCTACTCACTCCCAAATCCTGCCTCCTGCGAAAACAGTTATATCACATCTACGTATCCCAGCAGCTGTCCTGATCCCTTGCTTGTAAGTTACATTCTTATGTGCTTTGGGTCATGAAAAACAGAAGCTTCATATAAACAAAGAGGATTGACACTTGAAAAATGACATATTGACAACTAGGAACTCCTAGGTCCTTATCATGCTACTGTGCTTTCTGTGTATTATTGGGCAAGTCACTTTAGCGTCTCCATGTGTGTTTCACTGTCTGTAAAATGAAGATGACAATCTCTGCTTGCTTCACTGGAGGAAGAAGGGTTTGTATTTATTTAGGGTTATGTCCAAGTCCTAAGCATTCTTCCCTGGATGTCAGAGCTGGTTGCTGCCATTGGTTAGGAAGAGAAGGAACTTCTTGTGAATAAAGGATCTCAGAATAGAATCTTGAATTAATGTTTTCCTTAATATATTGAGGAAAACGGAGTTTCCTTTTGGTGCACTGTTTAAATGAAGGCAATAGGGTTAGGCATTTGTCATTTTCCTGCTGACTTTTTAAAAAAATGAATACATTGCTTTCAAAGCTGTGACTTATTTGACAGTTCTGCAGAGTGAAAGCCTATATTTATCTCCTGAATAGGTACGCATGGATAGTAGCAGACTGAAAAATGCATCAACAACTAAAACAGCTTTTTTTCATGGAAGAGTCCCTCTATTGGCTTTAAAAGAAAACCCCTCTTCCCACTTAAATACGAAACAGACTAGGAATAGTTCAGACACTCCACCTCTTATTCCTGTCAGGTTGTGGTGTACTTACCTCCTGTTCTTCTATGGAAGGGAGAAAATAACTGAACTATGCAAAGCAATGTGCAAATGAGTGTTGCTTTGGTCTCCCCCTTGTGTCTTGGTATGATCCTGCAGGCACCCTGACTCGATTTCCCCTTTAGCTCCTGGATGCCAGGTGCCAGAGCTTAAGGAGAGTATTTTCCCTTTTGTGAGAACTGCTTTAGATAGATTGCTTCACAAATGCACCTTCCTTGGGCCTTCATTCAAGGGTCTTTGTAACAATTCAGGTAGGGTCTCTTACTTTAATTCAGGAATCCACAGACCACCTTCTCAAGGATTGATGTCTGCTCTCTAGCCCTGAGTTCTCCAACTGACGGACTCTCTCAAATACACTCTTCTGATCAGGCTTCTCTGATTCACTTTTAGGAGTCTGTTAGCTAGTCCTCTTTGGGTTCCCTATGAGAAGCTGGGAGGCATGGCCAGTGGGGCATGGTCTGATGCAGAATTGGGAGTCCCTGGACCCTGATGGATGTGGCTCTTGATGTTAGGGAGGTGAATGAGGGCTCTGAAAATGCAACTTGCCCTGTTGCTGCCTGATCCCCAACCCATGTTCTTACCTGAATGAACCTGGATCCACTGCATCTGCTTCTGGCTCCATGGATCTGGGCCCAAAGGAGCCTCTGTGGTCCAGATGTGGCCCCTGTCTTTAGATAATATGTCTGGCTGCCTAATCACCCCCTTAGTTCTTTTCCAGTGAATCTGGTAGTACCAAATATCTGCCATGGTTCACTGAGGAGAGTGGGGAGACTTGCCCTGTCAACCTGACAAGTGGAAATGGGGCCTTGATGGGTTTACAGTATCTTTCTTGTCTCAGATATTGACAGTCCCTTGCAGCTGTCATCAGCCTCTCTTAACAAGTGCTTCCCCCCTCCCCCCAAGTATTTGAGTCCATCTGCCTTGGGTACAGACAACTGTGTAACTGGCTTTGCACGTCATCTCCTTGTCTTTAAAGGGCTGGTCCATTGTACCTGCTGTTGAATTTGTAAAGTGAGCAAACAAAACCAATAGAGCAGTGGTTTTCAACCTTTTTTCATTTGTGGACCCCTAAAAAATTTTGAGTGGTGGTGCAGATCCTTTTGACTTATAAGTGTGGGTATTCATGTACTTTTGATTGATCCTGGTCATCTTTTGCCTTTTAGACATAGGACCACAGGTTGAAAACCACTGCAGTAGGGCAACCTTTTTCTTCTGAATCTTGGTTAAGTGATGTTGGGGGGAGAACTTGTAAAAACAGTAGGCAAAAAAAGCTTCAGATAGAATTATTTTTTTAATTGATGATATTTTAATCCAAATGAGTGTGCTTGTGAATGGCAACTTTAAAGCAAATTTGTTAACTGCTTTGTTTGGGATATTTATTACCGAAATTGAGAGATGCAAAATATACGTTGGAAATATTTTTAAGTTTGCAACAATGGTAAGAAATTTGCTTTTTTGACATCTTTTCTAAACGTGTCTCTAATGTGCTGTGAAATTGGAATGGTATTTGTAAGAAGTAGCTAGGGAACTATATAGTGGTGATGGGGTATTGTTCACTTATATCTACAGTAGACTGAAAGAGCTTGCAGGCTTGTGTTTACAATAAATGACTTGAAAACTACTGAGGATGATCACATGGTAGAAGATACGGTGACCCTGGTTATTCATGTGTTATTGCTGGACTTGCTGTATGCGTTATTCAAGGACACTTAGCCCAGAATTACTGAAAAACCAAATATGAATTGTCCTGAAGTCATTGTTTCAGATCAGTGACCCAGAGAAATGGAGGAATAGTTGCTGGCTACTAAACAATGTATTTGTCTAGCTATGAGTTGTGTGGCTTTTTTGTGGTAAAACTTGCAGTTCTGCTAGGATAAGAAAGTTGTGCATGTTCTTATTCATTCTTGTGTCTTCCAGAATTGTATTATTTTTCTAGTGCCATGTCATTTCTTGGTTGTTTTTGCTGCTGTCAGAAAGGGGGAAGCAGCTGTAATGGTAGACTCCACCCGAGTTATTCCATGAAAATCTCCTGTATATTCCCGAAGTGGAGATACTGTGGAACAAAGAAGCCATTGTTTGCATCCAACATGCACACTGAGCTGCTTTTCAGAATATGTAGTCAGTCAGAAGGCAGGACAGAGTAGCACCTTAGATATGAACTCATTTATGATGAGGTAGGCCATTGCCTGCAGAAGCCTTATGCATTTCTGAACAAGTTAATTTCTAAGATGCCACCCTGCCATGCCTTCTGCCTGACTTCAGACTAACCTCTTTCTGCTCAGGCATATATAGTGTCAGACCTTTTCTCCTTGATTTTAAATGGTGAACATCCTGTTCCATCATGCCTCCGGTTTTTGAGGAGGCAGGCAGGCTTGTTTGTCAGGTACGTTATACTTCTCATAAGGTCATGAGAACAAAATAATTCTCTTTGCCTAGATAATGGATGAACACAGAGAGATAAATGTCACTCGGTAAGCTAGCTAAGGCAAAGCACAGTAAATTCTAGTGGGATGGCTGCTGCAGAAGCACCATAAAGAGACTGGAAGAAGTGTGTTTCTGTTGCTCCTGTTTTTCCACCAGACCCCTGGGCTGATGGAGGAATCTTCCCTCCTGGCTTTAACCCATTATGATTCCATGAATGCACATAGGTGGTGGCAATAGCAGGCAGTGTGGCCCTTCCTTCCCCAAATCACATTGAATTTGGGGGAGCATAAGAGGAGGCTTCTGCAAATAAATTGGTGACTTACTTGACTCTCCCTCATGCAGACTCAACCTTTGCTAAAGATTTCCTGGAAGGAGAACTTTTAATGGAGCTTTTAGCTGCTGGGTCCATCAGATTGAATCCAGCTCAGACAGCTCAGATTAACATTTTGTCTTTCTGCTCCGCATTTCTACCTCCGAAGCGATATAGCTAGGTGGTTTATGTGAAATATGTTGTTGTGCTCTAAACTTTGAGTGGACAGGTGTCAACATAAACGATTGGCATCTCGGTTGAAATTCAGAGGGGTTGAGCAGACCACCGAGAGATTGTGCCAGACAGCAGTGAGGAAGGAGAACTGTGGCATCCTGTTCTGGAGAGAGAACTGCACGGCTAGGACAGTTGTTCCCGTTCGCTTCACCTGTGCAGAAATCTCCCTGAATGAGTATTTTTTTCAAATGTGCTTTCTAGAATGAGATGGGAATTGCTCCTTCTTGTCATCTGCTCTCCCTTCTCGGCACTTACTCATGGACTTCTCACACTTGCTGAATTACTAACGTCTCCTCTGCATTGTGAAATGGCAGGTGTATAAAAATAGGGAAAGCCAAAGACACATTAAGTGCTCTGTGACTGAGCCCCTCAGCTCTGTTTTCTGAGACAGAAATGCATGATGCGGTGCTAGAATAGAAATTCCTAAAGAGGGAGCAGCAGCGATGGGGAGGTTGGGATGTTAAAATAAACTCCAAGTTTCTTTTCTTGATTCCAGTTTAAATTTATCCTATTTGCTTTTAGTTTTAAAGATAAATTTTATCTTTCCTGGCAGCTGAATAGAAAGTATGTGTTGACTGAATTGTCCAACAGTTGTGTTTTTGCCTTTACAAATATCTTCTCTGGCAGGCGCGCCAGGTCGCAGAATTTTCCAGGCCTTCTGAACAAGTGTTTATGTTGACACCCATCCACTCAAAACAGCGATTGTTTCTGAAGGCCTGATAT
This sequence comes from Crocodylus porosus, assembly GCF_001723895.1. NCBI lineage: Eukaryota > Metazoa > Chordata > Crocodylia > Crocodylidae > Crocodylus > Crocodylus porosus. Next base: position 20,496,183 of record NW_017728914.1, read on the forward strand.
AATTGCAAATGGTTTTGTTGTCAAGGAGGATGTGACATAAAAACTAACCAGAAACAAATTGAACGGTGGTGTTTGCAGAGCCACTAGTGAAAGGCAGCATTTGGCTGCTGCTTGGTTTATTAGGAGCCAAAGGCATTGCTTGCAAAATCTCCATGTTTAAAGCTCCAGCTGTATGGGTATGGCAGTTAAAAGCTGTTTTTGAGTAGCTCTACTCATTCTTTGTGTCCTTGGCATAAATATTTACCGTCCTTATTCAAAACAGCCTGCTGGCCTTTGGTCTTGAATGAATATCTACTCTGGCAGCCGCCCCAGGTTGCAGAATTTTCCAGCCCTTCTGAACGGAGTGGAACAGCTGACGCCGAAATTTGTTTTGCTTTATTATGGCAGAATGAGGTGTTTTTCTGGGAACAGCGAAGTCTCTTTACAATGAGTATCTGTGTGTATCACCATATATACCTTGCATAGGTAAAATGTGTACATGTATGTTAACCACAACTCCCTCTTGTCTCCCAGTTATTGGGAGTGCTCTGTCAGCTCAGAAATGAGACTGTCCTGTGTCGTTTTAGTTGGGAATTGGGACGTGCCTTGGGAAACGTTAGCGTCAGGCTTTCCTGGTGGTTCAGGTCTGTGAACCAGTCTGGTTCTGTGGCCTGCAATAAGCGTCTTGGTGTTGGAGGTTTCTTCGCTAATCTGGCTGTCAAGGGTGGTCACAGCTGTGTGTACGTACACACACATCCTCTCTGGTTTGCGGGAAATGTGTCAAGCAGTGAAGGAGCAGTCACAAAAAGTCAGTATTGGAGGTGGGTGCATTTACCCAGTTCTGTTTAAGAGGCCACTGCTGGCGCAGTTATGTACCTTTGTATTTATCTTTAGTTTCACACAGGAACTGTGGAGATTAATCTTCTTTCTCAATATCAGGATCAGTCAGAAAAGCAATGCAAAAACAGCTGGGTGATTCTAAGGAGGACTAGACACCTTAAGTTAAAGGGAAACTATCAATTTAAAAGCTACTTTTGTATCTGAAAATGAGTAACCTTCGTAAGTCAAACAAGCATATCCCAAGGTATTTTTCAGTTTTATGTTATGCATTGGCAATATATTGGATTTTTTGTTCACTTCTCCATTTTTATAATCTGTCCTCAAGACAGAGACATTTAGATTTTCCTGTGCGCTTCCTCCTCCCCCAGGTGTTTCTATAAATAAAGTCCCTGAAAAAGGCAAGGAGATTCAAAGGCAGCATATCATGTACCTAAAACTGTGTAATGTTTTTTTCTAGTAGTTAAAATTCAAGTTGATTGTGTCCCAATTAGGCTTTGTTTAAAGCAGCATTCTGTGCGTTTGTTGGGTTTTATGAAATGTTCTGTTGTGCAGTATTATGAATTTATGCAGAAACATAATTTTTCTTGACAACTGTTCTCAGTATAGCTATAAGTAGCACAGTTCTGCCCATAATTTGGGCAAAAGCCAAAGGGCAGACAGGTTTTGAGAGGATATAATATGGTTAAAACACTCTTCAAGTCTGCCAACAAAATCATAGTTGGACAAAATTGTTTTTAAAATAGACTGGCATGGTATTTCTCAAACTGGGGTAGATGGAACGTAGCAAACTTCTGGAGAGTTGGCAAGAAGAAGAATGGAAAAGCCAGAGAAGGGAAAGGAGAACAAATATAAGCACATGATGGCGGGGGGGGTAAGGGGAAATAATGAACATCTTTCTGCTATCTCTCGGTGTTGGTGAGATTACCAATATCCATTTTTCTATGATGTCATGATTTTATGGCCGTTAATCATGTCTTAAATAGAAATCTGGCCACACATCCAGGCAGTTAATGGCCCAAGAAAATGGGAAACCAGCCACAGAACTGTTTTACAAAATACATGTAATATTTTTGTGGCTGATTTCTATCGTACCTTAAATTGAATGTGTGGCACGATCTCCTCTGTGCAGGCAGCATGGTGGGGCCTGGTTGACAGATCCCCTCCCCCCATTGGCAGACTGACAGTCATGTGGTGTAGTCCTGCAGTGGGTTGTGTCCTGCTGTTTTCAGGGTGAAATTACAAACCCCCAAATGGTTGAGAACCACTGGGATTGCAATACTTTTATTTTGTATCCTGGATAGCTAAGCCTAAACTTTCAGTTACAGCCTTCAGGGCACATTTTAGAGTGCTTTGTAAACTTATAAATGGACCTGTGGTGTGAAAATGATGTAGCCTTGTTGATGACTGGGCTCAGAAAATGCAGTGCTATTCCTGCTCTGGTACTCATCTACTTGGCTTAGGGATGGAATAACTTCATTCTGTGGGCTTTGTATGATTCAGTGATGTGTGAAAAGCTCCTGGGCCTCTTGTTAGCAAATTGCATTAACCAGCTTGAGAGATCCAAGTGTCTCTGTCATAATGGACAGTGGTAGTCCACTGGTTCTACAGCGAATGGGCTCTGAAACACTCTTTCAGTTTCCTCTTGATTGTGGATATGTCATTGTATAGCGCATTTTCATTTCTCCCATCCATTGTGCATGCTTTGCTATTTAAGCTCTCACTGACTTGCTGGAAAGACTCAGTGTGATGATGGTAGTATTTTTTTTTTAAAGAGAAAATACAAGGAAGGAAGCAAGCAAGAAAGAGGCAAACAAACAGCCTCTGTGTGTATGACTGTTTGTGGCTGCTGTCCTACCTTCCCTTCTTTTCCTCCTGCTTGCCTCCTCCAAATGCCTCCTTCGCAGCGCTGATTTGTCCTTTTCTTAAGATTAGCAAACTTTGTCATGATGGGATGGAAAAAGGAAAGTGATTGTTTCTGAATCCAGAAGTTCTTTGAGATGGTTCAAAATACCAACCTCACCATTTGGTTTGTACTTACCATTCTTTTTTTCCATGTCTCAGCAACTCTTAAGGACCACTTTTTCTCCCAGAAAACCTCCATGTCTCAGCACCATAGTTTTGATGGAGGACCCATTTCTCTGCCCAGAATAAGTAGGTAGCTCTTTTTGCCATGGACTTCAAGAGTACAATGTGCATTTTTTGATATACACTTACAGTGGAGCTATGTCTTGTCAATACAGAAACATGCAGCCTATTAAAAATCACTGGGGGCAGTCTCAGTTTAATGTTGAAATATCCCTACACCACTGCTGATGAATTCATCATGCTGTAATGAGCGTACTATCCATTTTCATACCACAGCTCAGTAGAACCCTCCATTTTCTGATTTACTTGCGTTATCTGTAGCATTTCCATTTCAGTTCAGCCAGCATAATGTTTGGCTCATTTTCTTTGAAGGTAAATGTTGATGATATCGTTTACAGCACTTGCAAGTCATGTGATCTACAAACCAAAGTTACCTGCTATTGAAATTCAAAAACTGATTCAATAAAGTTTGCCTTCTGCTGCCTCCCTCCTTTTTTTAATAAACTGATCCCAAAGTTTATTTTGAATTTTGTTGCATGTTTTTTTCATTCTCTGTTGGTTTGAAATTCAAGCGTGATTTAAACCATCAGGAATTGGTTACCTGCATATTTATTTATTTGGTTGCTATATTCAGTCTTAATTTATTTTCTGTAGTGTGGTACTCTTGCCCAAAAGTATTTCGGTAGTTTATCTGTGAGAATGAATTTACAGATTAAGGGTTGTCCTGGAGGGGGTGGTAATGCTAGACTGATTTCCAGGGGCACCATCAGTCTTTAAAAACCATAGTTCTAAAAAATAAACTTGCAAAAAACATCTTTGTTGTAATTTCTGATATTTAATTGCACTATGGAGTTTTCATTGAATTGTAAATTGGTAAATTGTTTTGTTTGTTGTGCATTGTGACTTTGGATGGGTCGAGGAAAAGCAGCATTGATCAGCATTTAGAGTCCAAATCGCATATAAAGCAAAAAGCTGCTGCAGAGGCTGAAGGTCAGAGCAAGAAACAAGTGACAGTGTCCTCTGTCTTTAAAAGAACCACTGAAAGCAATTTGACAGGAAGAGAGTCTGCATTTGTGCTAGTGGAGGCATTCATGGCCACCAACTTTCCTTTGGAGAAAATTGATAACCCTAAATTAAGGGTCTACTTTCATTGATTTCATTGACATTTGGGCTGGAAGGGACCTCAGAAGATCATCGAGTCCAGCCCCCTGCCCCAGGGACAGGAAGTCAGCTGGGGTCATAGGATCCCAGCAAGATACGCATCGAAACTTGAACAGACACGCAGCTTCCCATGTGTGAACAAGCTTCACCAAGATTATCTACCAGGACTAATTGTTTCTTCTCGGGCTCTTGAAGGCTCAGATCAAGTGTAGTGGCTGCTCAACCTGGCAGGGGAAATACCATGCATCTGTGCGTGGGAAGGCAGCTTTCCTGAACTGCAACCCAGGAGAACTGCTCTTCTGGTGTGGTTCAGTACCTGCTGAGGTGCCAGCAGCCTTAAGCCCAATTTGTAGAAATGGGAGTCTCCTCCCTTGCTTACTCCGAAGGCCTTATGGCTAAGGGCAAGCAAAACTCGGGGGCATCCAAATCCCAAGCCTCTGGGCTTGGGCGTACAAGTAGGATGCCCGCCAAAGGTTTTGGAAACGTCTGAAGCCCCAGGTGCGGGTGGGGGATGTTTGCCAGTAGTAGGGCCACTTATGATTCTAGACTCTTGGATTTGGAGTTAGTTTTGGTTAATTTGGCCTCGGATACAAATTAACAAAAACAAAAAAACAAAAAAAAAGTTTCACCTGTTCAGTCTACAAAATCTGCTATCTCAATTGTAGCAGACGCCCAGGGTAACTATGTTCTTCATGTTTTGGGAGCTGGGCAAACTGTGACCTGCCTGTTCTTGAAACAGAGCCGGGTCACCTTGTGTCTATCAAGTTTTCTACTGTGGTACAAGTTGTAATAAAGGCTGTTGTAAGCTATGGCTTAGAATTTAACAAGATTGCAGCATTTCTTTCTGATAATTCAATGTATATCTATAAAGCTTTCTCTGATGTGCTCCATGGATTGATGCCCAGGGCAGTTCATGTCACCTGCAATGCATGCATTGCATCCTTTTTTTAGTAAGTGACATTTGGTGCACACATTTTCCTGATGTGGGTAGCCTTGTTTCTTCTCTTAAAAATATTCAAACATTGTCCAAGCCATAATCTTTGATACAGGGAGTCCATTGCCAAACGAAGTGGGCATCTACATGTGACTGTGTTACTTCTACCAGAGCCATTGTTTATAAAGTGGAATTTGTGGTTTAACGCAGTTTCTTACCGTGGAAAGAATATGAAGTACTATTAGCAATTTGTGAGGAGCTTGAAACTGCATGTGGCGCACAATGCATGCTTAAACTACATAATCTCTTAAAACAGAGTAACATTGAAGATCAAGTTAAGTTTGTGGCTGAAAATGCGATCTGGTTCATGAAGCTTCTGACTTAGTTTGAAAGTCAGCAGGCTTTGATTCCCCAAGCACACAAGCTGATGGATTTGATAAGTTGGATCAGAGACACGGCATCACAACAACTTTCAAACTGAAAACCAGAACTGTTCCAGCCAATGGCTATGAAGTTAAATCAGTACTACAGGTACAAACAGTCACTACCACCGTACCAGCTGCCTTCTTTTTTTTCTTTAGTATTGTTTGCATTTTTTACCACAGTCAGGTACCTTTTCTGAGTTTAGACTCTTGGCTGCTGAAATCAATCCCTTGGGTGGCAGAAAGAGCATGTCAAGGAATGTGCTGCTTACATGAACTTTGTCAAAGAGTGCCAGATGCCTGTGATTGACTATTGGGAGTCTGCTGCTGATGGGTTTCCACATCACTATAACTTGGCAAAGCGCTGCCTTACCATTCCAATCAAGTCAGTGGACGCAGAACATGTGATCTCAGTGTATGGGCAGGTGTTCACACTGTAGAGACAGGATGTCAGCTGTAACTGCCAGTATATGCTGCATGCTAGCATTTAACAGCTAATATGAATTGTTTCTCTCAAGATTAGCATTATTTAGTATTACTAAACTTTTTGTATGCTGCTAATAATGAATTATGATTATATTGGGTACAATTCATATTGTATATACATTTTTATTCATATTTAAATATAATACTTAAATTATTGCATTATTATAAATCTATTGGATTTTTCCTCAGACTTTGCTATTCAGTTATGCCACCTTTTTTGCCGTTGAGCCAAACAGCACCAAGGGGTGGGGCTGCTCAAGCCCCTTGGTTAATCAGTGGCAAGGTGGGGAATGGGGGGGCGCCCTGTGAAAAGACTGCAAAATCAGCTCTGTTCCCTGTGAGCAGCTTGCAAAAATCCCTTTGTCTTGCCACAGTTTAATTAGGTCTCTACCTATGATTCTTTCAACACCTATATTCTTTTGCATTGGCACAGACCCTTGTTCAGTGCAGGTAGCGTGACTTATGCTTCATTGACTTGCCATGAGTGGAATGTCAGCCCTGATATCAATTTTTTGTTCATTAAATGACACCAGAATAGTAGCTTGTTCCAAAGAAATGAGGAAGGCTCTTATAGCATGGGGAGTGAGGGAAGATGCCTTGCTCTGACCATGTCTCCTAGGTTACCTCCTTTCTTAGGATGAGCTGTGCTAATGCGAGACGAACCACCCAGAGGCCAGCGTGCTTCAGAAATGGGTTGGGAGAGGGGAAAACTGCTGTTTCTATATTAACGATTCCTGGAAAAATATATTTTGTCAAAAAAGTGCAAAAAAATTAACTCCGCTGTGAACCTTATAGTCAGCTCTCTGAGTCATACATAGGAGTGGGAGGGAGGGTAAATCACCTTTGCAGATGTCACTGTTGTTGCTGACTCTGGCAGTATTTTGGTGGTGCTTTAATTCTCTTCTGGGGCCCAGTACTGCAGTTTGCTTGGCTCCTCAGATAATTTTGTTGGCTCTAATTTAAAACAAAATCCTGTAGAGACAGTGCACCCCTCTCGCTCCTCACAATCCAGTAAACAAGTGTAGGTTTTGTCAGGATGTGTGTGTAAATCTAGCTCATACCATTACATCAATTTTATGTGCAACTTTGCTGAAAGGAGGTGATTAAAGAATTTTGTATCTTTTCATAGCGATTCCCTAGAACGTGGATACGCGATCGAAACGGGTCCGAAAACCAGCTGTTGTGCTGTGCTGTGTTGAGTTGTGCTCCGAAAGGCTGGTTTGGGTAGCATGCTTAGCATCTTTGTTCCGGAGGCAGCCTTCTCTTCTTCCCACATACTCCTCTATGGGGTCTGAAGGCATGTTGCTGCAGGTACTGACAAGAGTAGCTCCTGTATCTTACCTCTTCAGGCACCTGTCCAGACATAGGGAATGGATAGCCTGGGAGAGCTTCTGCCACTCCATCCTTAGCCTTGTCCAAAAGGCATTGCTCCTCCTCATGTGCCCCTGGAATAAGCTCTTCCAGATACCAACCGTAAGTTTACCAGTGTTAAGCCACTAGTCAGCTAACGTTGGGCCCTGGATTATTTTTCTTAGCCCTGTACCTTGTTTTCTTAGCCCTGTACTTTTTTTTTTTTTTTTTTGCTTGTGAAGATGATCATGGTATCTTAGAGGGACATTACTGCTGTATATTGTAATGCTCTCAAGATGAAAGGTACACTACCTCAGAATGATGTCCACTATGAGCTAAATTGCCAGTTTCCTTATTTGTACCTTATTCTTAAAATTGGAATTTAAAATTAAGAGGTCCCACTCTGTACCTCCTGGTATAGTGGGTAAGGCACCAATCACCAGCCAAACATGGTAGACTGCAAACCTCCATATTTAAACAGTGACCTACCTGTTACAAGCTCATCCTTCTAATCAGTGAATACTCAATATTGGCTTATGCTGTCTAAGTAGGTGTTCACTGTGTAAATTGTTCTCCTCAAGAACCTGGAAGTCTTAAGGTGCACAGTTGAAATTGCATCTGTTCATGCTAGCTGCATGCTGCTTTAAATCCAGATGTCTTCAAAGAAGGATCAAAAAAGCCTTCATCAGCAAGTGCTCCCGTAGGCACCTGCCACATCCCTGGAGAAAGACAGGGAAGAAGCTGCCATCAAAAGTGTCTCTGGCTGCAGTGCTAGTTGTCTGTGCCTTGGCACTGACAACAGTGGCTGAAGTTCTGGCTCTCCAGTAACATCAGCCTTGGAGTCACACTGGTTTCCTGGTGTAACAAAAGGGTGAGGCTGAAAGTCAAAGCCAACTAGTGCCCAAGCACAACTCTAAGTATCTTGTCAGGAGAAGCAGCTTTTGCATCTCTGAGAACAAGGCATCAAAGTCTGACACTAAAACAGGGACAAGTCATGTCACAGACAAAAAGCATAGATGCTAGTGATCATGCCAGTTATGGGCTCAAGGTATGTCCTTTTAGACTCGTCAGCTTCACCAAGGACATCCTCAATGGCGAAGTGGCATTCAGTATTGGGATCCAAGCTGAGATGCTACTCTAGAGCAGTGGATCTCAGCCTTTGTTATACCAGGAGCCATTTGTAAACATCAATGGCTAGTCCCAGCTTGGTGCCCCTCAGGCTGGCAGGTGGGGGGAGGGGCAAACAGCCCCTTGCAGGTTGGAACTTTGTCAGCCTACAAGAGAAAAGCCACGGTTTCCCATGTTTTTGGTTAAAGGAGAATCCATTTATAAAGTTTGTTCATGAACCTTCATATGTTCTTGGTACTTTTGGGTTGCAACCCATGGGTTGAGAAGTGCTGCTCTAGAGCAATACTGTTGCGTCTCTATTAATGCTAAATTACACCTTCACTTTGGCAATGCCTCCCCTCTATCGCATGGTGTGATATTTAGGTTCTCTATCATGTTACCTAGAAACTCAGGGACCTTGAAATGGTCACTTTGGGGGCAGGGGGACTGTTATCACATGAAGAAACAAATTAATGCAAAGGAAATCCTGTGAGCCCTTAAATATTTTGACTTGAAATGTTGGCCTCTGCAACAGTTGTCCCCATCATTGAGCATGGAGTCAGCTTAAGGGCTCTGGCAAGCTGTAGCAGCAACTCAGTCAATGTATAAATAGGTGGAGGAATGCTATTGGTACTTCTGGAAGGTTTCAGACTGCCTTACATGCACTCACATGCTGAAACTTTTTAGTGGTTGCAATAATATGGGAAAAATTGAATCTGCAAATGGCAGGTCCAAGGACAAGGAACTCTAAAAGCCAGATGTAAAGTTTACTTTCTTGCTTCACTGCAGCTCCCACAAAAAACTACCAAGCCACATTTGCCAAATGCAGTTTCCTAACATGGGAGACAGTGACTCCTTTCCTTTCAGCAATGCCAGAGAATAATAGGAAGGAACTGGGGTGGATTATAGGAGAATGCCAAATTGTTACAGACAGCTCAGCACATAACTTGCAGCTGTGCTGGAAATGGCTTGTAGCCAGGGCTGTGACCTTGAGAGATGGTTTTTGGGCCTTCTTCAGTATTCTAGACTCCGAAACATCACGTAGGACTCCAGGCTTGAGAGGACAAAGCTCTTCAGCAAAAGAATGATGTTAATGCTGTAATCCCAGAAGGTCTGGAAATGTATTCTCCAACCACTGACAGAAAGCCCTACAAAATCAATCCCAGTAGAAGCAGTAAGTTTATCCGTTTTCTCAGGGCAGTTCTTATAGATCCACTTGAAAAAAATCATGGTTCTCAAGTAGATGTCCTGTGCCTTTGTGTCACACTTCCCACACACCCTATCAACCAGTCCCCGGTTTTAATGGGAAAGTTGGGAGCCATTCCATTTTAGAGCCACTTAAGAGCTAGCTGCTGTCTTCCACAGCCAGCTTGCTCTGCTTGCATTGGGTTTTGTCTGATATTAGCTCAGGTAAATGTGTTGGGCCCATAACTCCTCACAGCGATCTCATTCAGACTCAAAGGTACTGTACCTGACTGCAAGGGTGGTTAAATATTATGGATAAAGTGTTTGAGGTCCAGAAAACCTGAAGTTTATTCCTAAAGTAGTTGTAGATTTTCATCTAAACCTGTCAGTCATTCTAGCTGTTATCCTCCCAAAACTACTCTCCATCTAGAAAAAAAAAAATGTACATGCTTGATGTATCCAGGACTTGTTTTGAAACCAAACTGTTCAGATTCACCAGAGTCAGGAGTTCTAACAATCAAGCCCTCTCTTCCGTATGAGTATTAAATAGGCTACCACCACATATCTCTCTGTGTTAGTATTTGGCTGATGGGTCTGCCTCCCTCAGTATCATGCTCCAGTGCAACACAGGTAACATCATCCTCCTGTTTCAGGAATGTGTCTGTATCTGAAATCTGTAAGGTGACATCTGTAATGCTATGCATGAGTTCTCCTTTGTGCTAGGAGAGCAGAGGCATAAAATTCTTTTGAATGACCCATGCTGCAGGAAGGTTGAGGTTTATTGGCATTTTTACTGCAGGTGCATTCAGGCATCTCTGACCTGAAGGCATTTAGTAGAAAAACCTGTTTGCGTTTCTGGTGTGTGCAGCCCAGAAACCTCCTCCTGTATTTTGTTACAGATCTGCAATCCTCATTCTTCTAATCCTCATTGCACGGTGATGGTGTTACATGGCCTGAGGCTCCCCGTTAAAGTGCACGTGATCCATGGTAGGAGTGAAGCCCCATAAACTATATGCAGCAAAGGGGGGGCCAGGCAGGTAGGTGGGTTATAGCTAATGGTTAGACCATGAACAAAGGAGCCCTTGAGTTAAACTTCAGAGTTGTAATTTCCAGCTCTGCTGGAAGCTTTGTAGCTTTGCTAGTCTCTGAAGTGGAGCTTCTGTGTCATGTTATGAAAACTCTGGGCAGCTTTTTGGAGGTGGTGTGAGGCTTTGTTAATTAGTATTAGACAAAATTAGCAAAGCTGCCCTCAGGGCTCCATCCTTTCTACTGGTATTTCACTTTTGCTTCCCAAATCTATCTTTCACCCCCTCAGGAATCCTATGCAACTCACTTGCTTCAAATTTAAAATAATTTCTCTTTTCCAGCCTTCTTCTCTCTTGTCACTGTCAGCACTGTCATTCCCCATTAAGTTCACAGCCATTATGTCCTGCTGGGCTCTTCACTTTGTCCTGTAATCAAAGCCTGTTTCAAATCCTGCTTCTTTTTTAAGAACACAAGAATCACTATATTGGATCAGACTAGTGATATCCTGAGTTGGTAATTCTGCCATCAATAATGGCTGAAGCTAGATGCTTGATGGAAACTTGTAAAGAAACTCTGAGCGATTCCATCTATGGCTTGGGAAGCTTCTTCCTACACCCTGTACATAGTTGGATTATAACACCCCTGTATCCCCATTGTGATGGAGAACCAGTCCCTTTCAGCTTCTCTTACGTGGAGGAAGTCTTTCACAGATAAATTTGACTTAGGTTTGCATACAGATGTCCAATAATTCTTCTTAATTCTGCCAGTCTCTTGGCCTCAATGTTGGTGTCTGTGAGTTTCCCCTGGCTAATTATGAGTTTCGTGGCCTTGATCCTCTTGGGTTGCTGCTTTTGCTCTGGATTACTGCAGCATGCTCAAGTGGCCTGTTTTATTTTCTCTTTTTGTCGGATGCTGTCACTTAAGAGTTGAAACTTCTGTTCCCTCCTAAGGTGTCCATTACCTTCTGTCTGTCACTCAGCTGTACTCCTCTCCTTCTTCTCCACTCTTTGTGCTGCCTCGTATGCACTCCCTCTCCTCCTTCCAAGAGCTTGCCTGTTCCAAGACCCATTCCTGTTATTGCTCTATGCAATCCATTTAGCTTGTTCTGTACAGTACTCGTATGTGCTTTTAGGCTGTAAGCTCATCAGGGCTGAGACGCTGTTTGCGTTGCATGCTTCACCTCTTGTACCATGTTAGGTAAACACATTGTACTTGAATATTAACAGATGATTATGAAGTGCTCTGGGAGTCTCATGTGACATGCTCTGTAGAAGAGTTGGGATTGAAGAGAAAGGCCTGAGGTCTGCAGTTTGGATTAAGGCCCAAAGTATTAAAAGTTTGGGACTATTCAGATTCAGAGGTTTGGCTTAGATCACTGGTCCTGGAGAGGCTGGAGCAGGTGCTGTATGCACAGGGCCAGTGCAGCACACACTGATTCTGGACTGTGGATCAGCTCTGTACCCAGGGGCAGCATCATGGGCTGGATGGTGGGGCTCTGCAGGCCATACCTTTAATGCATATCCTGGCTTAGATGTGTCTCTACTTGTTGATGAAATTAGAAGGGATGGGGAAGGTGAGTGGAGGAGAAAACAAATGGAGGGACTAGATTTTAAGTGATTGCAGGTTATAGGTCGTTTGGTTTGGGGGTTTTTGTCCTGTCAGCTTTGACACAGTTCCTCTTTGGTTTGCTTCCTCGTATATATCTGAAAATTTTTTTTTTTTAGAGATGCCTGGTGGAAGTACAAAGTGGCTTTTTGGAGCCAGGGTAATTGAAATGAGAGCCTCTGAGAAGAGAGGACCCTGATGTGAAAGAGAGAACTCAGCTTAACTATGAGTTACTTAAAAAAAAAAAAAAAAAAGACAAAAGAAAAAGACTATATATTCTGTATTTGTTTTATGAATGGGTCATAATTTTAAAATCAGTGAATATTCCTCTAAGAATGCGCTTCCTTTTATAGTATCTCCAAGTGGTGTTTTTATTGAATTCGGCTTAGAGCTCTTTCCTATTTCTAACTGTTTAGTAACAGCCTGAGTGCTTGATTTGTCTCCCTATCCCTTGGCTTTCTTGCCTCGTCGGTACGTTATTATGATTTCAGTGAGACGACGCCAGCGTCGAGTGTTTAATGGTCTGTGTGCAGGAAGTTCAGCTATTTCCTCTGGCTGTGAGACTGTGATGTCATCAGCTGCTCTGGGTTGCTTTATCATCTGCTGCTGCTGTTGCTTTGGTGTATGTGAAAAGAATGTAAACAGTATTCTCCAGATGTTCTCCGGGAGGCTGCAGACCCATAAATGGGATGTTTGGTTCAGGAATATTAGTAATATGTTTAGGCAGTGGCAATGAATAGAGGCATAAAAATGTATAGCTCTGTAAGCATCTCAGGCAGCATACCCTGTCAGTTATATCATGTATGAGAAAAAGTTGCATATAGTTGGCAAGTGCGACAGTTTCCTCTGTCTACTTATATGGCTCCCTCAAAGTAGTATCTGGACACTTCAGGCATTACTGAGTACCTTGGAAAGCAGTGGTCTCCCCATTTCACAATTAGGCCCAAATCTCTTTTGCATCATATTCAGGAGCTGAACCTAGGCACTTGGAGTCCCAGCTCCTAAAATACCATCTTTCATTTATGGCATTATCCCATTTTTTTCCAGGTTACCTCCACTCAACTTCAACTCCTGAAAAGCAAATAGAAGATTAAATTTTTAAAAGCAGTAGCCTGGTGTCTCCCCTGACTTAAAATATAGGTTATAGTGGCCAGCTGGGAGCTGAGGTGGTGTTTCATTTCACTGCTACTCAGGATGAAGTTGGCAGCTCATGGATCCTGAACTGGAAAAAGCATCAAATCTAATTTACTGATAGCACATCCAAAAAAAATAGTTTATTTGTGGTGAGAGGGATGGGGGAAAATTGGTTGCTTGCCACTTTAGGGTGTGTATGTCTTTTTAATGGACTAATTAATTTTTATTCGGTGTTGGAAAAACTGATGTCAGAGCTGCATTGTGGCAGGGCAATGTAGAGTGCAAGGTGATAGGAAATAATATAGCTAAGATCATAAGGCCAGTGAAAGTTTAACCATGAGGAGTTCAAAATAGCAAAGCTGAGCCATGCCTATATTAAAAGACATGACTGAATTGAAATAACAGTTTAATATTAAACTGCTTTTCATTCTTTGTGGGAGGCAACAGAGAGCTTGGCTAGCTCTGTCCCCATATCCAGTGTCCCAGGCTAAGCTTCATAAAAAATACGTTAATTTTTTTCCACTGGTGTTTTCAGCTTGTACCCAACACACCATAGATTTGCTGACAGTAGGTCTCTTGCGTCCCATTGCAACATGTAAACTTAGTATAATTGCACTGACTGTTCATCTTTGAGTTTTGTGGCAACTAACACCAGAGTACCCTGGAGCTTTCACCACGCTTCTATGAATCAAAGCTGCCTTGCTGCCAAGTCACCATTTTTTGGTTTTTATTATGGTATTTCAGCAAGTGGAGGGTTAGAATAGTATGTTTCTTCCATCCAAACCAGCTCAGGGAAGCATGTGAAAGGGGTCTTTCTTGTGTTCCGTCTTAGCAGGCTGATTTTAATCAGGTCTCCTTTCTGCTTTTTCCTTCCTGGGGAGCTATAGGATCGAACAAGTTTTGCTTTTTATTTGCATATTCTTGTTCCCAAGCATCTCAGCTTTGCTGCTGGGGGTGCTTACTTTCTAAAAACACGTTTTGTGGATTCTGTTACAAAAGCCAAGAGACTGAATGCAAGTGGGTGAGCATGTTTAATCATTAACCTCTAGGGATCAGAGTTTTGAAACCTATGTCCCTGAGTAAAAACGGGCAAGCAGGCAGTGGTCTCCTCGTCCCTAGGGTAGGCTTGCTTATGTCTCAAACCTGCTTTGCAGGTCCATGGCACTGTTAGTTTTAAGTAGTTCATCACTGTCCACAGCAGGTACTACAGATAGAGGTGCGCTGGTAGGACTTGTGTGCAGAACTTGCCTGGTCTCTGCTGGCTCAAGTCCTTGCATTCATGAGTCGTTACGCATACAGAAAGTTTTAAGAAGGAAAAAGCTACTTTTCCTGTGGTAATCTTTGAGTGCGAGTTTGTCTGTAAACCAGTCCAATGTAATCTTTCTCTTTTCCCAGCACTAACCAGCCAGCTGGAGTGCTCAGACTCATGAGAACAAGGCATGGGAGGTGAAGGGAAGAGCTTATGAAGGTGCAGTCAAAAAGCAGATCAGTTACATAACAGTACAAAGGAAAAGGGCTTTTTTCCCCCTTTCACATCCTTCTGCAAAATGAAAAATGTTGTTGGAAGCCTGAATGGAAAATTTTTCAGTATTATTCAGCCCTGCAGGGACACATAATGTATTGACATATTCCACCTGTTTTATGGCTGCTGCTTTTCCTCTTTCAGGTTTGACATCTACAGGAAGGTGCCAAAAGACCTTACGCAGCCAACATACACAGGAGCTATTAGTAAGTACCAGCCCTCAGCGCTGTCCTTGCATACTCCAGCCTAAAATTAGGGGTCGTCTTGGCCTCTGTCTCTGAAAGGCTTGTTATTTTAAGGCATATGAAACACAAGAGAAGGCATCCCATGTAGCTGAGAGAACTTGCTGTGTCCAGTTTGTGTGAGTGTACCACAGAGCCGGGTAACCCATGGTTTTAAGCAACATTAACTTAAAATGGTGGTGATGTTTTGTTAAAAGAGGGAGTTCTTGAGAGCAAGATCTAAACTTCCCAACAGTTAGTTCGTAAATGCATTGAAATAGGTGGGGGTGCAGGGTGCTTCTTGTTATCTCCTTCCCTTGAATGGGGTGTGAGTGCCTGCTCTGAATAGACCCCATAAGCCTTGCTATGTTTTACTTTATTTTCTGATCATATCAGACACTCCCTATCTGAAGGTGACAGGGAACTGGAGTAAACGTGGTTGCAGCTTATGAATGGTGGTGGTGGTGGGGGTGGTTCTGCCCAGAAGGATTTGCTGATTAGGTTGTTTGAGGGCCCATCCCACTGTGAGGCACTTGGGAACATAGTGGAGACACTAGGCAGGAGTGAACAAGCCTCTGGTGGCAGTTGAGGGACCTGGGACAGTGAGGTAGGAGTGAAAAAGGGTTTCTCTCAGGCCCGGGATGGGGTTAGTAGGGAGAAGCAATATATTTGATGCTGTTCTCCTTTGTTTTTATTTTTCACCTTGTTAGAAATGACCTACAACAGAGGTGTCCAACCTGCAGCACTGGTGCCACAAGTGGCATAGGCAGCCTCTGTGGGTGGCACGTGGTAGACTGGGAAGGGGACAGGCAGCCCTGCAGCAGGTAGGGCACAACGCAGAGCAGCAGTGGTTGGCCAGGGAGCAGGGCAGCGAGGAGGAAGTGGGGCAGTAGATGAGGTAGGGAACGCAGGGCTGGGAGCAGAAAGAGCAGCAAATCAGGCATGGGAAGGGGATTGGAATGATGTTCAGAGGGGGTTTGGGACCAACTTGTATCATGCCTGCCAAAAAGGCTGGCCCCCACTGGCCTACAGCAGTCTTCTCCCACTTGGTGTCTCTATGCATAGTTTTTGGCTGATGTAAATTTCTTGCCTTGGGCCTCTCTCCCTTCCTTCCTCCTTCTGCGACTGTAGTCCGCTGGGTGAGTAATGCAATTTCACACCATCATTACCTGTGAGTGTGCTGCGTAGAATGGTAAATACAGATCAAGCTGATCCTGCCAAGTCTGTAATTAGATACCTAATGCAGCTTTCCTGTTGCTTTCCACACTGACTTCCTTTGATCATATAGCTGTGCCCCATTCACTCAGCCTCTTAGACTGGGTCTGTAGTCCTGTATGTCACTGCTGACGTGGGTGATGTTACTTCCCTTGGTGGCAACAGGTGCTGAATGGAACTGAGTTGGTAATAGTGAATCATTAGGATCCAAAGCAGAGGCCTTTTGTGATCTGAAAGAACTCCTGATCAAAGATGGGATGAGATGCTATACCATGCATTTGTCTTCAGAGAGTCCATATACCTCTGCTCTCCTGACCACTCAGTGAATCCTGTTTTGACTCCCCTTTAGTCATGCTGAAGCTGCTAAGACTACTCAAGATGTGGTAGAACAGTAGTACCTTGCATGGATATGGAGACTAAATGAACCTGTCTACTGCAAACATGGACTTAGAGGCTAAATTAACTTGTCTATCAGCTCAGTGGCAACTTAAGGTTTATTGTTTTCAAGCGAGTCTTTGAACTTGTTGAGGGCCCCAGCACTTCTCTTCTATTTGGGGAGAAAAAATCCCCCACAGTATGTTCACTGTCTCTTGGAGTTCATCTTGTAGTAAAATTACCCTTATCTCCAGAAGAACTTTGAAAATCTGCTTTTGTAGCTGGACTAATGTACCCTTCTTGAGTCTCATGACCAGAGGAGTAAGTTGGTCATGGAAAGTTGTGGAGACCATGAAGTTTATATAAACGATTGACTGACTGACCCCTCCCGACAGCCTGTGCTTCCTCCTTTCCCTTTTGCTCACACTGCTTTCCTGAGCAGTTCTTCTCTAGCTGCTGCTCCTTCCTACTGCCTTGGTGGCGTGGAAGGGGATATGGTCTACTTTCCCACAGACATCCCATAAAAGTAGTTGGCACTTCTGCTGGTTCTGTACATGCAAATCTCTGAATGTAGTTTTCTCATTTCACCCAGCCTGTAATTCAACCTAAGCAGTGCAGGAAGTCGTGAGTGAGACAGGCCCAATGCTGTATGCAGGCAATAGTGTACCAGTTGGCTGCCTGTGTGGCCAGTAGGACCGTGTTTTAAATATGTCATGGAATTTGGGTTGTAGTTATCTTGCAGGATGGAGGAAGAAGCCTCACCCAGAAAAGACCCTTCCCAGGGTAGTAACATTGGTGAACTGGCTAGCTTATGTGAGACTTCAAGAGAGGATTCATGGCACAGTTTTGTAAGGGTTGATAGCTGCTGATTACTCCCAAACAAGTACTTCCCTGGTGCTGAAGATGCTTAGTCCAGTGCTGCTTCTGGAAGGTGACTTGCCTGCTGCGGAAGGCTTCCTGGAATAGGAACGGGGTCATCAGACACACTTGCACAGTTGCTTTTGGGTTGCAGAAAGGCTGTTCTGGAACACTTGTGCATCAGTTTACCCATGCTGCCTGCATATAGGAGTAGTAAGCCAGTCAAATGCCAGGGGACAGATGTGTTGGAAAGGGGAAGTACCAAGGTCTGTTATTGTCCTTATTATCTAAGGAAGCTAACTAAGAAAGTTACTAGCTCTTTTCACGTTCTAACATAGAGCTGTTCCAGAGTCAGCCTGTGAGTTTCTTTGGGGGGTTTCTACCTATTGGCCTTTTCTGTGGACCAAAATGAAGGTCTTCCTTCAGGAAGTGCATCAGGGGCAGCATTTGGCATGCTCCTTGCATATAGCTTTAAGTAAACAGTAACCAGTTTCTGCTGTCATGGCCTTCTTGTACATGTTGTAGTATGGCCTGATCCTGCTTGCATTGAAGGACTTCACAACACTTACACTAACTTCAGTGGGATTGGTGTTGGGCATATAGTGAGCTACCACCCAATACTCTGTCCCTTGTATCGTGAAAATAAGGAGGGGAGTCCCAGTGTAGGTGGAGGAATCTAACCTGAGTCCTGCAGGGTGGTACACCCACTAGACCCACTAGTGGTCTACCCACTAGATACTTAAGGATTGGGAAACAGGTGAAGTGGTATAATCTGATCTATAGAGATTTGCAGTTGTAAGGGATATGATGGGTACCACACAACGATATAAGGATTTACAGCACAATCCCATTGGCAGTAACCAATGTTTAATGTATATTCAGACTTCAGTGCAAATGGAGGTTCTGGCATAGTCCGCTAAGATTTGATGGGGTACATAGACTTATGCCAGTGATTTTTCAACCAGGGTGATGCTAGATCCTTTTAAGGGTGTTGTGGGATGCCATACCATATTGGCGCTGTTAAACATGCAGACACCTATACGTAATTCTCAAGATAAACCTGGAGATTTCACTTAGGATTCAATTAAAGCGTCAAATCCCTCCTGCGGGCTTACTGAGTTCTTTGCAACAGAAGAATTACTCTAATATTTTTCCACAGTAAAAAAACAAAGGGAAAGCAAGGAGCTGGCATTTTCCAAAGGGGAATCTGGAGGCTACAAAAGCTGAGAACCATTGACCAGCAAATAGTTATTCCAGTGGACCTGGAATAACACTGTGGCAAACTTGCCATGTTTGGGTATGTACACTGCAACAACACATACCCTGGCAATTTGACAGCTGGCATCTGACTGGGCATGAGTAGTCGGACATCTTGAAAGGGGCCTTCAATCCAGACAGCTGTTCTTCTGATCTCTCGTCACTGAACTGTCAGCATGGATGCATACTGGACTTGTTCATGTTGTATTCACATCTGATAATGTTCTTTAGAAATTCTGCAATGCCATGTGGAGGCTGGAGTTTTAAATACACATCAGGAAATAGCAAAACTGATTCACATGGTCTCTGAAATGTGATTTCCACCCCCCCGGCACTTCATAGGAGCTTGTTTCATTGAATGATAAATGTATTTATTTTTTGCCTTAATATAGGCATGCACTTATGTTCCCAATTAGAATGCTGTGTTAAAGGAAGTTCAAAGCAAAAAGCATTTTAATTTATTTAGGAGGGATGAAAAATAAGGGGGCTACAGCAGTCACAGATGCAGTGACATGATACGTAGACTGCGTTAGACTAGAGAAGCTGATGCTGAAAAACTAAATGAGCACCCTGTTCCAATGGCTTCTGACTGGGCTATTGGCAGCATGTTCCCACACAGCATGTTCTGATATTAGGTAACAACTGTAAATTTTAATGTACTTGGTGGATTTATATTGGCACAGCTCTATGAAAATGAGTCTAGGGTGGTTCTTGACAGCTCTGTGGGGACATTTTAGCGCTCCTGCCATTAAGTTTCATAATAAAACATCTAAATCTGTCTCCATCATTTAAACTACTACTCCAACTACAATTCATCTGCCAAACATGTGACCTAGGTTGTTGCCTGTTGATGGTGAGACAGATAAAGGACTGCACTATGAATAACCTCCATGAAGCAAATTGCTCATGACTTGATTGCAGGAGCACTCTGTATATTTGGGGATTGATGCAGTGTAAAAGAACACATTTACTGCATCTGAAAGAGCTTCTGTTCTGCATTGCAGAGAAATTGCAGGTCAGGTGTATACAAGATGAAGGCCCTGTTTACAAAATAGCATGTGTGCACATGCATGTGGTTATGTAGTATCTATAATTGTTATATAGCACTTGTTCTCTGAAAAACAGACTCCTGTAGAGTGTATGAATTTGGACTCCTGGATTTGCTAGTTTGCTTTTATTAAAACCATTTAAGCTATTGCCAGTTAGTCCTACTCTATTTGGCAGGTATTATTGCAAGTCTTCAGTGGAAGAATAGATTTGAATGAAGAATTTGAGAGAGAGCAGATGTTCAGCATACAACACAAGGCGAAGAGATGTTCTAGTCATAAGGGCATAGAAGAAGGTGTAAAGAAAGAAAGGAACAAAAGAGGTGTTTCCAATAGTAGCTCAAGGTTTGAGTAGGAGGAAATGAAAGAGGAATGGTGGTGTGGCATTGTGGAGGGCCTCTGTAGGAGAAGAATTTTAAATGGGGATATAGAAAGTGAGGAACTGCTAGTAAAGGGAGTTTGGGGGGTGGGATGGGATGGATGGACTCTTACAAGCATTTCACTGATCTGTGCAAAAAAAAAAAATTCTTGAGGCTATGGCTGGTGTGTTGTATGTACTCTATGTAGGGGGAGACACTTTTTTGCATATTGCCACGGATCAGTGACCCAATCTCTTTGTTGTTGGATAGTTATGACTAAGAAGCATCCTGATCAACTGGTCTGGTCAGAAACAATCCCCTTTTATGTTCTTTGATGCATAAACGTAAGTCCCCTGTCCACTTTTCATAGGAATTTCCCCAGTCTTTTGCACAGAATTTCCCCCTTCCCATATGCTACTGTACCCTGGGTAGAACAAAATGATGAATTCTTATCTCTGCCAAAGGTACAAAGATGGAAGGAACTGTGTGCATGCATCTAAAGAGAGCTTTTCCTTTAAAGATTTAAATCCCCTCCGTTCCCTGTTTTCCTGCTATTCTTTAGCTTTAGTTTTCCTTTCCTCTTTTTCTGTCATTAAAATAATGATTGACTTGATAGCTTTTGGCATCTCTCCAAATCCTTCCACTTCTGAGAGGGTTAATGAGTGAGTCTGCCCCTGAGATGACACTGATGGAAAAGTGGGGAACAAGTCAGGAATTTGCCTCTTGCTAAATGTGTGGATCTGACCAACTGGGAGCATGGGCTACTGGTGCTGCCTTGGGGGAGTGGGGTGGTACGTGTCCTCCCAGCATCTGACCGTGGGAGGGGGAGAAGTCCCCATGTGGCCAATCTCGCTGACTGGGGAAGGTCCCCCTGTGGCCGATTTGCGAGATGGGAATGCAATGGTGCTCCACTCCCTTGTTGGTGCTTCCGGGGCGGGGGGGACACCGGCACTCCCACCTTCCCCCCCCCGCCCTTTGCCTAAGCAGCAAGTGTGGCCAGTCAGTGGGTGCACTAGTGCTCTCAGGGTGCACATTGCTACTGCCTGGAAGAATAAGGCACAAAACTTTGGGCTGTTTTTGGTATCCATCTTGGCATTGCCCTTGGCTATGCTCTTCCTCTCCTTGCCTCCAAATGTCTTCGTTTTTGACAGGAGCAGTATCACTTTGATTCCTGGGAATTCAAGTTGCATTGGTCACATGGAATAAATTAGAGGAAATGAGCCCCCCCACTTCCCCAGTGTGGCTGTCCATGCTCCTTACTCAGATTGTGGTGAGGTGGTCATTTCCACGTCACTGTTGGAAATGCCTTGGAAGTGGGACTGACGAGTGGGTGAGCCAGGGTCATATGCCTGTCGTCATGACCTTGGGAATTGTGTGCTATTTCCTAGCTTTGGCTTATTGTGATTCACTCTGGAGTCAGAATGTCTATTTGTTTTTTAATACAAATGTGAATTCCAGCCTGGACCCCTCAGTTGTCAAAGCCTTGCCTTGTAACCATCCTTAGTTAAGTGTTTACAGCCTTTCTAACACTTCACTTCATCTCTTCCTCCCACCCCTCCTCACTGTGACCTCATGGTGATTTCATGAACCTGAGCACTTACAGTGTACTGAGTGGTTTCCTGGTGAAGAGTAAACAATAGCATGAAAGCTCATGGAGTTCCTGTCTTCTATCCTTGAACATACTCGAGGTGAGCTGGCTCAAGGAGAAGACATGGAGGTTTGCTGTCAGTCGCCATAGGAATCTTGTTCTCTGGGTCACTGGAAATCTTTCATCACTAGAGCTGAAGCATCTGGTGATGGGGCGCTTACAGAAATGCACGTCTCAGGCCTGTCTCGTTGGGCATTGCCAACTACACAGCATGCTGTCTAAAGCCATTGGTCCATTTGATCTGCAGACCTACCTCTGACAGTGACGTAGTATTTTACAGAAAGGCAAAATTCTTCCACATCTCTGTAATGTGCTTGGCCCATTATGTAGTCTGGTATAGGTGTGGGGAGAAGCTTATCCTTCCTGTCCCTGCAGGAGACCCATGTACCCTTACTGACTGCAGAATGCTGTTGGCTGGGGCTCTGTAGAAGTCATGTTCATTGAGGAACCTGGCCAGAGGAAGTGAGGGGTGGAGGATGGAGAAAGTGAGAGTCAAAGGGGCAGGGCAGTTGCAGCTTGGGTAAGAAGGTGACCCCAGGAATGAGACACCAAGCAAGCACCTACAGCTATATCCAGCTTAAAATTTCAGGCTGTCAGTTCATCCTAGTTCTGTCACCAGACTCCAGTGGCCTAGTATGAATTATTGTTGCTGTGGGAAAAGAAGAAAAAGGAAAATGTAGCTCCCATGTTGTCTTGGGGGACAGAATGGTGTTGGGGAAATCCTGGTGTGTGTTTGAAAACCAACCAAAATCTTGTGCAGAGTTAAACTAACCTTTTTCCACACCTGGGTCTCTTCCAGTCTCTGTTTGCTGCTGTCTCTTCATACTGTTTCTCTTCCTGTCTGAGCTCACCGGATTCATAGCCACTGAAATGTAAGTAAAAACCTTTGAAAGTATTTGAGGAGTTTTTGCTTTTCTCTCCTTTTTCATGTGCTGCTTTAGCCAGGGTGTCACACTGGCCTTGGATTCATGTGCCTGTACTTACATTACCCCAACTAGTTGTTCAATGGCATTTGGACGTTTCCTTCTTGCTGAAACCACAGTTTCCAGTATTCCCTCATCTTTTTTTAATTTAACACTTACCTTTAGAAATTAAGAACTACATTTTATTTTCTCCATGGAAGGCCGCTTGTGTCCTGTTTACTCCTTTGTCAGCTCTATACTGCTTTTACGTATTGAACATGGTCAGTATTTCAGGCTGACTGGAGGTTTTACATCAATCTGGCCTTTTCATAGTATTTAATTATCAGGAAGAAAGGTAGTGCAAATGCTTAAAATAATAATTTTTAAAAAGCCAGCTGTAAATGAAGTTATAGGTTGTCTGTCTTGTCATATGTTAAGACTTGTTTCCCATCACCCTGGCCCTGTGCTTGGGACAGAACCTGGCTTTGTTCATCTTTATTTTGAGGTGATTCTGGAAAAGTGATCCTCACCCCAGTGGGGTCCCATGTAGTTAAACATGGTGGTGGCAACTGGCTGGAGCCAAGACTCCCAAATTAATGTTGTGCTTGGTGTTACCATTAGCAAAATGCCTTCTTTCCACTTGTTTCCCCATATATGAAATGGGGGTAATACTTTGCTTGCCGTTGTAAAGGATTTGAAATTGCTTTTTTGAAGAAAGGGAATATGGCAGTACAAGTAGTCTTTAGCAAATATTTAGAATTTAGTATTCACAAATGTGATATATTGATGGCTGGAGATTTGAAACCTTTCTCCTTTTCTTTGATCAGCAAGCCTTATTTGGAAATGTAGTTAACAACTTTTCTTTTTCTGAAGAGAATTTCTCCTTAGGTGATCTCTTGGGACCTTGCGCTGAGCATAGGAGGAACGACTTCCTTTATAAAAATTGTACGCAGGCTGAGTGCTTTAATACTGCAGTCATCTCTTCCTGTTCTTGTGTTCCTACTATACTAAAATAAACTTTCTTTAGTAACACGGGTGCCAGGAGTCATTCTGTCTGTCATCCTGTGAGTGTCACACTGAGCTCACTGTGGTGTCTGGGGCATTGAATTCCTGGGGAGTTAGGCATTGTAGAATTTCCACTGGAGAAACAACATTTTAATGAGAGGATCCCAGTTGGGCCTGTGGGAAAGTTGAAAAATGGATGAGATTCATTAGCCATATTTTACTTGCACAGTGTGGCAGGCTTTGAGGAATTTGTGGTAGTGTGCATTTCCCCTATAGCACTATGTTTTTAGGTGGGTGTCTTAGTGTGAGGACCTCATCCCAAAGGAAACCTTGGATGGCAAAGACAGCACTAAAATACTGACTGTAAATTTCTAACATGTCTTCCTTGCTTACTACATATAGGGTGTCTTCTGTTTCTTCTCTAGCTCACTCTCTAACTTCGATTCAACACCATCAATCTGTCACTCAATGAAATACTCGGGATGTCCCTAGAGCTACTAGGGAGTAGTACCTACTCTCACTTGGTGAAATACTCAGGATCTCTCTAGAGCTGCATCTTCAGGATTCTCTTCTGCAAACAGAGAAAGAGTACTACATCCACAATACTACTCACTTCTGACCCCATATTTCAAAGATCCTGTATTGCAAATATCAAAGAAATATCTTTGATACTTCTTGTCTGATTTCAGAAAATTACCGATTCCAGGGGCAGTAAATAACGTCTACCTTGACCTTAGACAAGAAAATGGAGCAAGTTGGTGGTGGGGGGAATGGGGAGAGGCAGTGTAGTCTAGTGGTTTGGAATACGGGGCTGGGAAGATGGAGAACACTGTGTCCAACTTGTAGCTCTGTGTGATTTTTTGGGCAAATCACTTGCTGCTTTTTCCACATTGCTTTCTGTAAGCTGGATGCAATAATGCCCTACCTCTTAGGGATGTTTGGAGACTTTGTTGATTGTAAGATGTGTTTGAACATGTAAAGAATTATTTATTAGCAAATTTCCACTAGATTTCATTACCTATTTGGCTTATCTCTCTATAACAGGAATCTCCCACATCACATCTCCCTCCCTGATTGAAATTTCATATTGGTGGCTGTGTTTATTTTTTATGACTAACCAGCATGTGTAGATACATGGGTTAAGTTAGCTTGCTTTACATCAGCCTGTCTTCTCTTGTGCAGTTCTTAAAGCAGCAATGCCCTTTGAAAATGAGGTTGCATAGGGATATCTGAACAATTTGGGTGGCTGCGAGAGAGCCAGAGAATTTGGCTTTGTGCTGCACAGTCAGAGGCATACCAGGATACACATATTAATGCATAACCTATTATGTGTTAGTGTTCACCTTGCTGCATGTGGATGTAGATGAAAAGAGAGCCTGCTTGCAGGCAAGTTAGCAGGAGTTTTGAAGCTAGTGGAATACTTGCCTGGTTCTGACTGGTAACTTGTTTTAGAATTATACAAAATTAAGGTTGGAAGGTATCTCAGGAGGTTATCTACTCCAACCCTCTGCTCAAACCAGGACCATCGCCAACTAGATCATCCCAGCCAGGACTTTGTCTAGCTAGGTCCTAAAAGCCTCCAAGGATGAAGATTCCACAACCTCTCTGGGTAAACCTGTTCCAGTGTTTTACTAGTCTCCTAATGAGAAGATTCTTCCTAATATCTAACCTAAAATTCCCTTGCTGCAACTTGAGGCCTTTGCCTCTGCCACTACTGAGAACAGTCTAGCTCCATCCTCTTTTGACCCCTACTTCAGGTAGTTGAAGGCTGCTATTAAATCCCTTCCCAGTCTTCTCTTCTCTAGACTAAATAAGTCCAGTTCCCTTAGTCTTTCCTCATAAGCCATGTGCCCCAGCTCCCAAACCGTTTCTGTTGCCCTCTGCTGGACTCTCTCCAATTTGTCCACATCCATTCTGTAGTGGGGACCCAAAAACTGAACACAGTACTCCAGATGTGGCCCCACCAGTGCTGAATAGAGGGGAATAATCACTTCCCTTGCCCTGCTGGCAACACTCCTACCAATGCAGCCCAGTATGCCATTAGCCTTCTTGGCAACAAGGGCACACTTAGCTCATATTCAGCTTATTGTCCACTGTAACCCCCAGGTCTTTTTCTGCAGAGTTGCAGCCCAGCCAGTCAGGCTCCAGCCTGTACTGGTGCATGGGATTATTCCATCTTAAGTGCAGGAATTTGCACTTGTCCTTGTTGAACCTCATGGGATTTCTTTTGGCCCAGTCCTCCAATTTGTCTAGGTCCCTCTGAATCCTAGCCCTGCTGTCCATTGTATCTACTACCCACCCCAGCTTGGCATCATCTGCAAGCTTGCTGAGGGTGCACTCTATGCCATCTTCCAGGTCATTGATGAAGATGATATTGAACAAAACTGGCCCCAGGACTGACCCCTGGGGCCCTCCATTTTATATTAGGTGCCAGCTAGACATCGAGCCATTGATTATTAACCCTCTGAGCCCAAAGCTTCAGCCAGTTTTCTATCAACCTTACAGTCCATTTATCTAGACCATACTTCCTTAGTTTGCCTGCAAGAATGTTGTGGGAGACCATATCAAAAGCCTTGCTAAAATCAAGCTATACCACATCTACTGGCCTCCCAGCATTAACAGAGCCAGTCATTTCATCATAGAAGGCAGTCATGTTGATCAGGCATGACTAGTCCTTGGTGAATCCATGCTGACTATTCCTGATCACCACCTTCTTCTCCACGTGCTTAGAAATGGATTCCTTGATCTTCTCCCTGATTTTTCCAGGGACTGAGGTGAGGCTGACTAGTCTGTAGTTCCTTGAATCTTCCTTTTTCTCTTTCTTAAATATGGGCACTGTTTGCCCTTTTCCAGTCAACCCAGGACTTCTCCTAATCACCATGAGTTTTTTTTAAAGATGATGGCCAGCAGCTCCGCAGTCGTATCAGTCAACTTCCTCAGCACACTTGGGTACATACTGTTTAGTTCAATGGACTTGTATATGTCCAGCTTTTCTAAATAGTTTCTAACCTGTTCTTTTGCCACTGTTGGCTGCTCACCTCCTCCCCAAACTGTGCTGCCAGGTGCAGTACTCTGGGAGCTGACATTGCCTATGAAGACTAAGGTGAAAAGGACACTGAGTGTTTCAGCCTTTTCTGCATCCTCTGTCAGTAGGTTGCCTCCCACATTCAGTAAGGGACCCACACTTTCCCAGATCTTCCTCTTGTTACTGACATACTTGTAGAAAACCCTTCTTGTAACCCTCCATATCCCTTGCTAGCTGCAACTCCAACTGCACTTTGGCCTCCCTGACTTTATCCCTGCATGGCCAAGCAGAATCTTATACTCTTCTCTCACTTTTTGTCCAAGTTTCCACTTCTTATAAGCTTCTTTTTTGTGATTTAGTTTACTGAAGAGTTCCCTACTAAGCCGAGCTGGTCTTCTGCCATACGTGCTAGTCTTCCTGCACATCAGGATGGTTTGTTCCTGCACTCTCAGTAAGACTTCTTTAAAGTACGGCCAGGTCTTCTGGGCTCCTGACTTCCCAGGGGACCATGAGTTCTCTGAGTGAGCCATAGTCTGCTTTGATGAAGTCCAGGGTTCTTACTGTGCTGCTCTCCATCCTTCCTTTCCTCAGGATCCTGAACTCAACATCTTGTGGTTACTGCTGCCCAAGCTGCCATCTGCTAGTACATTCCCCACCAATTCATCCCTGTTTGTGAGCAGCAGATCAAGAAGAGCACAGCCTCTAGTTGTCTGCTCTAGCACTTGCACCAGGAAGTTGCCCCAACACACTCCAAAAACTTCCTGCATTGCCCGTGTACTGCTGTGTTGTCCTCCCAGCAGATGTCAGGGTGACTGAAGCTAGGGGTGTGTGAAGCAGGCAGTATTCGATTCGGATTCCACCCAATTTGGGGGACAGTGATTTGATTCGCTGATTGAGATCACTGTCCCAATTCAGTTTGGCCAAATCTGAAGATTTGATTCTGATGTGGAGAATCAGTGATTTGGCCATAGACGGAGCTTTATATGTTTTTTCTACGTACCTCAAGGTACCAAGTGCAGCTCGTGAATGCTGAGATGGTGGGGCAGATGGAACATCCCACAGGAGCACGGGGAGGTCCCCTGTGTGCTTGGCAGCGGACCCGGAAGTGGACTAGAAGTACTTCTGGCAGACCCGAAAGTGTAGCAGGGGCTGTGGGCAAGCCCTTGCCATGACCTGCAGGACCAGCTGTGTTGGCAACGGATTCACCCAAGCAGGTTCAGCCTCATGTCTCCGGTGTGCCTGGGACAATATCCAGGGAGAACCTGGGAGGAGAGCAGGTCTCCAGAGGCACCAAGCTGTGTGCCCCAGGGAGCTGGCTTCGATTGGCTGGGGAAAGAGAGTGGGGAACTTAAAAGGTTCATTTGAGAAGACCTTTGGCATTCTCCTGGGAACAGAGAAACACTGCAGCCTTGGGAGCTGGACAAACAGTTGTCAAACCCTCTCGGAACACTAAGATCTGGATGAGTCCAAGAGAAAAGCCACTTGTCCCTACAAGAAAAACTAAGTAAAGTGGGCACCAGGAAAAAAGAGAATTGTGCTGGCAGTGCTCTAGACATGAGGTCCAGAGTGGGGAGGTGCCTCTTGGGGAATCAGCAGAGGTTGAGGGGACAAGGAGCCCAGAATGCAGAGGTAGTGACATTCAAAGACAAACCTCAGTGGGCAAAGATCTAGAGAACTTAAGGACAAGCCCTGTATAAAATAAGGAAAAGAAAAGGGATGAAGCCATTTCCCGTAAGAGGTTACTGGGGAAAGTAAAGAAGAAACTGGTTAATTTAGGAATCTTGGGGGCACAGCTGGGTCTGGATTGTAAAAGGGACTGTCATTTATTGGAATAAGTTAATTAACTGCGGCTCAGAAGGTCAAACCCAGGGGATGTGGATTTGGGGAATGCCCTGGCACAATACCTGGGATCCAAGGGGCATCAAGTGGATTTAGTTGTACAGCCTGAAGAAAGGTTGAAGGAGTTATCTTTTCTTTTGGTTCATAAGTTGCTCTAAATAAGTTCCCACCATGTATGAGGAAAGACGCGGAGCTACTAAGGCAGAAAGTATAATTAAGGCCATTCATGTGAATAGACAAGTAACTTAACCATGGATAGAGAATTCACAGGAACCAGGACACGAACCAGAGAATGATGCATGAGAGGCACGGAACAATCCAGAGAGATAATCCAGAGAGGCCTCCCACACAAGACCATGTGGGCTTTGTTCACCTCAGGCCTGAGAGAAAAGAGGCAGGGTGTAGGGGAGGTGGAACCCTGTGGAAGAACTGGAACGTAGTCAGAAAGATCTTCTCCCAACCAGTCATCCAATCTTTCAAAGAGAAACAACTCGTCAAAGACGTGGCAGGCAAGCAGGAGAGTGGGACGATGACCCATAGCATTACAGTATAGCAGAAGGGTCAGAACACTTGCATGCTCTCAGGCAGCTAAACTCCCATCTCCTTCAGGGCAAGCCTGAGTGCCCAAATACCCTTTTAGAGTTTGACAATAAAGTGCCTTTGATAAGCAGAGTAACATAGTGCACACTAAGAGCATTTGCAAAGGCAGTTGGCATGGGTTGACTAATGTTCTATAAATTCATATTCTCCTGCCTAACTTCCCTGTGTGGATAAACCTTGAAAAACCTCCTGATCTTTCATTTCCTGGATGTATTAGGTGGTCCTGGAGGCTAGTGCTCTATATAGGCATGTGGAAGATCCAGATCTGATTCCTGTGCAGGGTTAAATCTCTGGCAGGAGCAGCATTTCTAGATGCTGGTGAGAGAGAGAGAGAGAGAACACTTTTTACATTTTGTCAGTGATATCCCCTCGCCCTAGAGAGCCCTTGTAAATACAGGATACAAGAAGCTGTGGATTCATCTTCTTTCTGTGGTACAGGAAAGATAAAGAAAAAGAAGGTCATTGTCCCACATTTGGGCTTTTGCTAAGTTGGCAGTCCTAAATGCACTCTGTCCCACTAAGCAAGTGACTCAAACTGTTGGGAAAATAAAAGCTGTTAAAAGACTCTGGCATTTCCTGGGCAGGATCAATAGTAGGTTGAGTTTCCAGGAGTTGCTCATCATAACTTTTTAACGGCCTCCCTAACTCATCCTGCTCTTACGTTGCACATCCAAGGTGGAATTAATCCTTTTTTCTAATTACTCTGGATCAGGTTCAGATGGGTATGAATATTGTAATCGTAACTGATGAGAGAAATCCTGTACAGTATGACCTAGTTAATGCTCTGTAGAACTGATAAAGTATTTTCAAGTATTCCCCTATTAAAGAGGAAAGAAGTAATTATAATTAACGTAGCTGACATGTCACTAATTGCCAGTTGTGCAGTTTGGGATATCACTAGGTTTGCATTGTGAATGTGGCAAAGGCATTTATAAGTATGGCAAATCAGTTTTTGACCAAATACCTCCATGCTTTTTATTCATGCAGGTTTTTTTGTATCTGCACCAAGAACCATTGTGAAGGAATTGCCTTTGACTGATAGAAGTGGCTCTTTTCCCACTTGAAAGGTCATAATCTATTGCATAAGAAGTGACTTTGGGTAGTGCATCTGTAATAAAATGGTGACCTTCAGCAGAAAATTCACTGCTTTTATCCCAGGTCATGAGACTTTCACTGGAGATGCTAGATCTTTGGTCTGTCTACAAGATGCAGCATCTTAAAGTGAACAGTGCCCATATACACTACATAACTAACTGTACAAAGGAAGCACAGAGGCTAGAACTCTGACCCTTTGGTCAAGTTCAGGTCAGTGAGTTACAGGTACAACTCCACTTGTTGGTTCAATTGAGGAAGTGGAAACACTGGAGCAAGATGGACTAGATGAGGGAGTGTGATTTAATAGCTGGAACAGCATGACAGTCGAAGATTGTAGTCCTGACTCTCTCACTGACTGAGCAATATACTCAACTTTTGTGTGGAAGAAGGTAATATTTAGCTGCCTACCTCCCAGGGGTGTTGAATCTTAATTAATGTTTGCCTAATGCCTTGAGATTACCTAATGAAAGGCCTTACGGTTGCGACGCATTATGCCATTCATCCCATCGTGTGTGTGGGTTAGCAGGAAGCGGAAGATCGTGGTGTCATGTCATTCACCGCAGTTGACTCAAGTGGATGTTGACATCTTTAATGTCTATCTCCCCTCTCTCAACACCCTGAGAAGTAGAGTTCCTTCCTTTATAGGGCAGCACATTTTGTATCTCTCTCAACTTAGCAAAGATCAAAACTGGGGCAATGACATTTTAAAAAATGAGGAAGCAACCAAAATGTGGGGCACAGCAGGAAACTACCAGTGGCAGAGAATACTGCAAATCTGGCTTATTTTACATGAGAAAATCTTTGGTTTTACTTCTCATTCCTTGGAAAGACGTGATATTACCTTCCTGTGTCAATGGAAGGAAGAGGATGATACAGGGGCCTCAACATGGTACAGGTCTGGGGTGACAGGAGACCATCAGCTGTTTTGTCAAAAGTCAGTAAGTTCAAATGATGTCTTGAACACTAAGCAGCTCTGAGGAGGTCTGTGAAAGGAATTTGCCTGGGCAGGATGGAAAATCTTTTCAGATGCTTTGAACTCCTGCTCTGAAATGAGGCAGCCTCTTTCTTTACATGTTGTTTGAACCTGGAGGAGGGAAGCTGACCCTCCAAAACCATACAAGACGAAGCAAAATAGAGTCCCACTGGATGCAATCTGTCTTTTTTCAGGTCATTCTGGGATGATACAGAGTCTGTGGTATATGAGCAGTAAGGTTAATTTGGGGGTGAAAGAAGCAGCAAAAGGCTGGTTTCCTGTGAAGGAGGAAAAGAAAACAGGAACCAAACCAAACAAGCCAAAGAAGACAGGAACCAAATAAACTATGCAAGCATGTGACCAGAAAGATAGTGAAGTGAAGAAGAATTAGATCTCTTCTGTTATTCAAAGGTCAGAGGCTTTATGACACCTGTAATTGGTGTGAGACAGTTTGCAGGGGCTGAAGTCATGGGGTAGGAACAAAACTGTTGTCTCTGGAGTGTCTGAAGGCTACAAATAGAGGAGTAGCTCATGCTTCTTTAGGTGAAACCTCTGTGTGATACTGAATCCCTGGTACTGCATCTTCCCTCTCCCCCTCCCTGTGTGCTGCTTGCACAACCTGCAGCCTTAGCAAAAGAATCCCCGACATCTTTCTGTGCAGTGCTGCAAGCGTGTGAGCACCTGGAATGAGTGAATGAATACCAGCAATAACCCAGGAATCCAAAGTATTTGAAAATGGCTTTTTCTAGAAATAAAGCAGATTGTTTCTGGGTAGGCTACAGCTCATGCTGGGTAGGGAAACTGCTTCCCTCGTTCCTTGAAACACTTGACTATAGGCCCTTGGGGTGAAAGGCATATAACTCACCTACCTGCTCCCATAGGTTCCTTTTATAAGCACCTCTATAGTAGCCCCTAGTGGAAACCAGTAAAATGATAACCTTTTCACCTGTCTTGAAGTTACACTTGTTGTGCTCCCTTTGTGTCTTTGGGTAGAGTGGATTTATTCTGCAGCCATCTCTGAAGAGCCCAACTATCTGTCTGTATTTGCAATCCTCCCCCTGCCTGAGATTATATTGCCCCTGTGACTGTCTCACCCCTGCAATCAATTGGTGGCACAGGAGTACTCAGATATTCCCATCATCTGTCATACAGGGGCAGCCATATGCTTGGAAGCCAACTGCTTTCTTCTTGAGGCACACTTTATCCTTCTAGCACTCATTGCTAGAGGCTGCATTGCCAAAACTATTCCCAGTACACTTGCACCAGTTTTCATTGGTTGGAGAAACACCATGAAATCCCACTGTTTGGCACTTGAGGAAAGGATAATGCTTGAGCACAGAGTGCCTTTAATGAAAGGCACTAATCATAGGTGCCATGCGCATGGGGGCCCTGAGAGCCCTGCCATCTCTCAGGAAGAGGGTAAGGTCCCATCTGTCCCTAACTGAGTAGGACAGTCCCAAATGAGAACATCAAGTCCTGGTCCCGGCCTGCGTGGCTCCAGGACAGCATTTGTCCTGGATTCTCAGAATTGTGCAGGGATCTGGGTTTTCTGTTCACCACAAAAAAATTGCAGGAAATGGTGGGTTTTTCCTTGCAGGCTGGCAGAGTTCCAGATTTGTGCATGGGGAAGGGGTGGATGTGGGCTGCCTGCCGCAGCCTCAGGGCTCCCTGCCCTGCTCCCGTCTTCCCAGGAACCCTGCGCCAGCTGTGTTATCATGGCAAGGCACCTCCTGCCCACCCAGCAGGAGTGGGGGCAGTGGTGCAGAGTTGTGCCCCCTGCTGCTTCCAGGCAAGGGGCAGCTCACCATGATGGCATGGCTGGCACAGGGCTCCCATGGGGAGGGCAATAGGGTGGAGACCCCATAGTCCACAGTTGACAGCCTGCATCTGCCCCCCCTCCCCCCGGACTCGCTAGGTTTTGCTCTGGCTGTGTGGCTGGATTGTGGGGAAGGGGTATATGTTCTGCCTTTCTGTTTTGACAAGGTAGTCACTAGGGATGCACCGATTTTAAATCTTGTTTAGTAGTAGTGCCAATGTTTAGTGATAGTGCAAAGCATTTTAAACTACTGACATAAATAAACCTTTTTTTTGTTTGGTTTGTATTCATAACATACACATACCCACACTTCCTGGCTGTTCCAGCTCTTGATGGGGTGACCACCTTATTTCTGCACGTCGTCCCCTCACCCACGGTTCCTTCCTGCAGCTCTGCTCCCCACATAATCCATGCTGCCATCCCAGGCGGGCAGGGTGGATCCTCACGTGGACAGCAGTGCTAGGTGTATTTGGAGCCCCAGAGCATGCTGCTGCTCAATGTTAGCGGGCTTTGCACAGCTGAGCTCCTGCGGCCACTGGGGAAAAGCTGCTTTTGCAAAGGTGCCCGGTGCGCAGCACAGCAGAATGTCCCTCTCAAGGTGCCTTACCCCATGTCCCTACATCTCAACATCTTGGCAGCAGCCCTGGCACTCAGGCTCCTGCTGTGCACATGGTGTTGCGATGGCAGCGGGAGCCAGTAACAGTCCCTTTGTTGCTGAGCATGGTGTCCTGCGACCCCTCTCCAGTGCCCCTTCCCACTTCTGCTGCTCGCTGGGACCTGTAGTCTGCCATGGGCTCAGGCTGGCTGTGGGGTACAAGAACCAGGCTACACTTGCCAGGGTGCACCAGGCACGCAGCTGTAATGATCTACTACGATGACCAAAAAAAGCTGATAGCCGATAACATTTTTTCTACTTTTTATTGGTGACTATCTCATAGCCAACCAATATATCGGTGCACCCCTAGTGATTGCCCTAGAAGAGGGCTGTTCAACATGTCCATCAGCTTAGTTTCCCTCCTCCCAGCAAAAATAAGTTGGCGCCTATGACACTAATGCAAGAACCTGCTAGTTCCGTTTCTACCCTAGTAATGGCTCGGGGTGAGCTGATGGAGGGAGGGATCATGACACCAGAGCTCTGCTTTTACCTGCAGATTTCTAGAGTATCTTCTGGGAATTAAATTTCCAATTTCATAGATTTCATAGACATTTGGGCTGGAAGAGACCCCAGAGGATCATCGAGTCCAGTCCCCCACCCCAGGGGCAGGAAGTCAGCAGGAATTATAGGATCCCAGCAAGATAAGCATCCAAATGTGTCTTGAAGGTGTTCAAAGTGGGTGCTTGAACCGCCTCTGGTGGCAGTCTATTCCAAACCTTGGGGGCTCGGACAGTGAAGAAGTTCTTTCTTATGTCCAGCCTGAATCGGTCGTGGTAGAGTTTGTGACCATTTGATCTCGTCATTCCTTGGGGCGTTCTGGTACAGACGTTCCCCCAGATCCTGGTGAACACCCTTGATAAATTTATAGGTCACCATCAGATCACCCCTGAGCCTGTGCTTTCCCAGGCTGAAGAGCCCCATGGCTCTCAGCCGCTCATCGTAAGGTCTGTTTTCCTGACCTCTGATCATGTGCCTGGCTCTCCTCTGCACCCTCTCAAGCTTCTCCACATCCTTTTTGAATTGTGGACCCCAAAACTGGACGCAGAACTCCAGCTGCGGCCTCACTAAGGCCGAGTACAAGGGGAGAATGACGTCCCGGGATTTGCTTGAGAAGCATCTATGGATGCAAACCAGCCCTTTGCTTGCTTTACTAGCCGCAGCATCACATTGCAGGCTCATGTTCAGCTTGTGGTCAATTGTAACCCTCGAGTCCCTTCCATCCGAAGTGCTAACCAGCATAGCACTGCTGAGCCTATAAGGGTGCTGCAGGTTTTCCCTCCCAAGGTGGAGAACCTTGCATTTTTCAGTGTTGAACACCATCAGGTTCTCTTCCGCCCGTTTCATGAGCCTGTCAGGATCTGCCTGGATCATTCTCCTGTCCTCAGGCGTGGATGCTTTACCCCGGAGTTTGGTGTTATCGTCAAACTTGGCTAGTCCCGTTCTGACACCAATGTCCACATCATTGATGAAGATGTTAAACAGCATAGGCCCTAGGACAGAGCCTTGAGGGACCCCACTGATCACAGCGGACCAAGACGATTGGCTGCTGTCTACCACCACCCTCTGGGTCCTACCGCGGAGCCAGTTCCCCAGCCAGAGGATCATGGTGAGGTCGAGGCTGCAGTTAGCTAGTTTAGCCAAGAGGTGATCGTGGGATACTAGATCAAAGGCTTTTTTAAAGTCAAGATATACAACATCGATCTCTTCCCCCTTGTCCAGGTGATAAGTCACCTGGTCATAAAAGGAAATGAGATTGGTCAAGCAAGACCTACCTGCAACAAACCCATGCTGAGTATCCCTCAGGATATTGCCATCAGCTAGTCTGTTAAGGATGGCCTCTTTGATAATCTTTTCCAAGACCTTCCCCAGGATAGAGATCAGGCTAATGGGCCCGTAGTATGCCAGATCTACTTTCCTCCCTTTCTTGAAGATAGACATAACATTGGCCCTCTTCCAATCTTTGGGCACTTCACCAGAGCACCAGGAGCTCTCAAAGATCCGTGCCAGGGGCTGAGCTATGATTCTTGCCAGCTTCCCAAGTACCCTTGGGTGTAACTCATCAGGGTCGGCTGACTTGAAGGTATCCAGCCTTTCAAGGTGTTCCTTCACAAGGTCAGCATTGATGGAGGGCAAGGAATCTCCGTCACCCGAGCCTCCCTGACCCGTAGTGAGCAGGGCTGTGCCATGGGACTGGTGAAAAACTGATGCAAAGTACCCGTTTAGCAAGTTTGCTTTTTCCTGGGCATTGGTTGTCACTTGCCCCATCTGGTTTA
Source organism: Crocodylus porosus (assembly GCF_001723895.1). NCBI lineage: Eukaryota > Metazoa > Chordata > Crocodylia > Crocodylidae > Crocodylus > Crocodylus porosus. The sequence goes on from NW_017728914.1 coordinate 20,532,181, forward strand.
GCAGGGGTCCAGTGTTGGCGTTGCTTTTCATAGTTTCATAGTTTCTAGGGTCGGAAGGGACCTGAGCAGATCATCTAGTCCGACCTCCTGCCATGGCAGGAAAGAGTACTGGGGTCAAACGACCC
>NW_017728914.1:20532405-20538130 GCF_001723895.1 Crocodylus porosus
GCATCCCTTTCACATCCCGAATCCTTGCTCCAGGTAGGCAGTATACCTCACGTGCTGAGGGGTCCCGGCGACAGAAGGGGCCCTCCGTACCTCTCAGGATGGAGTCACCAATGACGATCACGCGACGCTTCTTCCTCCTGGCCTTCTTGCCTCCTTCAGCTTGCACAGGACGCAGTGAGCGTGGAGTTGCCTCCTCCCCGGTTTCGTCCTCTCCTTCCTCCTCCTCCAGGGCTGCCAGGGCTTCGTACCTGTTCTCCAGCCGGACTGTAGGAACTGGTGCTGCCGTGTCTCGAGCAGCCCTGGCATGGGAGGTGGCCATCTGCCACTTAGCAGTGGGGGGCTCATCTTGAGGTGCATCCTCCTTGGTTGTACATCCCTGCAGGGAAAGAAAATATCTGTCAATTTCCTCCTCTGCCTCCCTGATTCCCCTCAGCCTGCTAACCTCTTCTTCTGGCTCCCCACATATCACATTAATTGAAAGCAGATATACCTAGCAAACCCTGCATCTTGTGAGTTTTGCCTGTAGTCCATTTTTGGGTGTGCAGCTGGGGTCTAGCAAATGAGCTTAGGATAGGTGATGAGAAATCCAAGATTTGGTTACTGTGCCACTAACTAGATGTGTAACTGAGCAAAATTGCCATGCTCCTCTCTGTCAAATGGTCATGCTTGTCTGTCCTTGCAAGAAGCTTTTAGAGCTACAAAAGAAAAGTGTAGTGATTACAAATATTATCGTTTGTGTGGTAGCTGTTCAAACCCAGGTTGAGCTTCTGGCTGGTTCGTGATGGCAAAATTCCCAGTAAAAGGATGATGCTTCCAGAGTGTACCAGGGCTCTTTGACAGCTGAGCTTCTGAATCGGATGTATGCTCTGTTCTTAGCCTTGGCATGGAAGCACCTTTTCATTGGTAATGCTAAGCTTTCTAAAGTAGTGGCAGGGCATGACCCGAATCTTGGACAGCAGAAAAAAGCTGGGAGAAAGCCAGAGTGTGTTATGAAACAGACTGGTTGGCAAATAGGATCTGGCTGAGAATTCTCCAAGGATGCAGTAAGGCGCATCACCATTGGGGATTAATGTCCTTCCTGGCTGAGGTCACTCATGAGAGCCGTATGTGAGGTATGACTTAATCCTTAGCACTATATAATCTGTCCATAATAAATACGTAGAAGGCTTTTAATACCTTCCATCAGGAAGGAGACCCAGCCAAGGAGCTTCTAACCAGGTCAGTGATGAGCAGGCTTACCCCTCCCTCTGTGTCATTTTTATTAATCACTTGAAACGTATGTTGAGTAATGATTACAAACAGCATGTATAGCCAATTAACAACAGAAGGGAAGGTAGGGCTGTGAAGCTGAACACAAATGTTGGATTGATTTCATCAAGATTTCAATCAAACTCACTGACCTTGTGGTAGTTATTCTTCCTCTCCCTCCCCATCCCCTCCACCAAAAAAGAAGTAAAAAAAACTTGGCAGCTGTTTGCTTCTTCATTTGAAAACCTGGATCAATAGGACATGTGATTCACCAACTGGAAATTGATGGCCCAAAGAGAGTCTGTCCAGGTCTATCTCAACCATGCAGTTAGTCCAATAAAAGTTATCACCTGCAAAAATCATTGCATCATCAGAGTAAAAACACTTTTGACCCATTCTTCAACTCTCCTTAATCTATATGGTCTGTTATTGTGTAAGCTCCTCTAGCAGACATCTTTCATCTATATACCTGTCAAGCCACTGAGCACCCTTTAATCACAGGTAAAAATAATATTGAGTTCTTACTGGTGAAGGCAGCTTATTTGATAGTGAGTTCCCATAGTTTTGCCACAGAATGTATCAGCATATACCTTATCTAACATACTTATCTTGTGTGTCTGGATACCACAAAAGTTTGAGATAGGAAGGATCTGTTAGGTAATCTTATCTTTTTCCTTGGTCCAGTAAAGGATTTTCCCCTGCAGGATATATTCCAGAGCTTTTTCTGAACTAATTTTTAAATATCACAAGCATTTGGGCTTTTAAATTGTCTGCACTGGATGTTTTGGTCTTTATTTTTAAGTGTTTATAATAGTCATAAATAATGGAACTGATAAGATTTGTAACAATCATGAATAGTCAGTTGATTTTTTTTTTTTCTTTCTTTCTTGTATTCCTTCTATCTTTTTCTGTAGGTTTTTTTTTTAATCTTGTTTGCCAGTCTAAATATCTGATACCTTTTGTGGGAGCTACAGAATGATTTTCTTCTTAGTTTCATTTTGCTGTTTTTAATTACCATCCAGAATTCAAAGTGAAACCATCAGGGAGAGACAAGTGTGGAGAGGAGGTGCAAGGGAAGTCTCAGCAGCCAGAAAGACAATGTCAAGAGATAGGAATTGGAGAAGCTTGTGAAACCCAAACCACTTTTGGTTTGGGCAGGGTTATTCACAGGGGTCTTGATCCCTCACGTTCTGTTGCGCAAACTACCTCTGCCTCTGCTGCATAAATCACATAGCAGTAGCTAAACCAGTGAGCCTTCTTTCCTATGGAATAAGCAGGACCTAGCAGTTTCTAAAACCTTTTCTCCCCTACTGGCTTCCCCCTTTACTGAAGGCTGTAGGAACACGGAGGGCCAGTGCACTAGACATTCACCTCTGGAAGCAAGAGGTTCGTTGCTTACATCATAGGCCAAAACCCATGGTGGAAAAGAGGAGACCATGTTAGTCCTGCAGGTGTGAGTAAGGCAGGCAAAGCTCACTTATGACATGCATCAAGTCACTAGTATTTTAGCCGCATATAATTTTAACTCTCCAGAAGGACTCCTCTGATTTCTGTCTTTGACCCACACTAACCCGAACCATTTAAAAGTTTTTATTTTGTTTTCCTGGGCAAGTACTTTTTCCCTTAGTGGAAAAGAGCCACATGCGTCAGTCAGAACTTGAAACGATCTGCACTCCTCTCTCTGGCAGAGTTAACGAGCTCTACGTAGACGACCCAGACAAAGACAGTGGAGGAAAAATAGAAGTGAATTTGAACATCAGTTTACCGAACCTGCACTGTGAATGTGAGTACCTTCTTTGAGGCCAGAACATTTCCCATATTTTTAGAGTTGGCTGCTTAAGGCTCTGAGTCTACACATTCCATCTTTCGAGGGCAGGGTGCAGTCCCCATCCTGTGTTCTGATTTTGACTTTTTTTCAGGAAAGAAATAAATCAGTGCCCTCCTAATGAATCTTTCTTTTATAGAAGAATAAGGACTCATGCAGTTGGGGCAGGAATTAGAGATGCAGTTTTACTGTGTCAGTCTCTTCACTTAAGAGTCATTTCTGCCAACAGTGTCACAGACCAATGACCCTGCTGCTGAGGTGGTAGGGAGAGGTCAGATTCCTGGAGCCTCTGTAGATGCCCTGTTATCCCATATTCTAAGCTAGGTCTACCCTGTAGTCTGACCATGCCTAGCAGTGGAACACTTATTTTATCACTGCAGCTTTGACTGGCATCCTGGCTCCTATACCCAAGATCCATCTCAGTCTTATTTCATCAAGGCCTCTTTTTTGTGTCTAGGAGTAAGAAATCTCCTGAGTTTATTAACAGTTCTGAATCCAGGTACCACATGTTCCCTTTAGCAAATCACTTAACTGGTTTGCCTCAAGTTTCACCCTCTGGAAAACATTTACATTGCAGGGGTCTGCCATTAAATTTGTCTGTCAGACACTCTGAGGCTTAAACCTTTTGTTGGTTAATCCATGGATTTTAATGAGCAGACCAGATGCTTAGTTTTTTAACAGGTGAATTAAATGGTGCGAGTCTGTGCAATGTCAGGGGGACACTGTATTTTTCCATACAAAGAATTCTTCATGCAATCCCCTGTTCTTTGTCTTATCTTTTTCTTCCCATCTGTGTAGTGGTTGGACTGGATATTCAAGATGAAATGGGAAGGCATGAAGTTGGTCACATTGATAACTCGATGAAAATCCCCCTCAATAATGGAGATGGCTGCAGGTTTGAGGGCCATTTCAGTATCAATAAGGTGAGTGTCAACAGCAGCTGGTGGGTGTTTGAGGGTTCAGGAGCCACTAGCACAACCAAAGCATAAAGCGCACTTACCAAACCCTACATGTGAATGGCCCTGCAGTCAGCATCTTTACTGCTTTATCAGTAGGCTATGGGTTCAGATCCCACATCAGGTCATGAGTTCAGCCTGGTGCCATGGTACTGTACTAAGAAAATGGCTGCATAGTTAGAACTGTAGGAGATGTTAAATCATGCGTCCTTCTTACCCCTTTGCCCTGGAAGCAGCTCTTGAATACTGGTGAATAGCCTTGTGTAATAGCCATCATACTGCCTTTCAGTAAGGCAAGCTCTAATTTCTAAGGCTGTGTGTGGGCTATTGGCAAAAGCACGACAGCTTTTGTGTTTGCCCTTCACAATCACAGCACCTCCAGTATGTGACTCATAGCTGTGCAAAGGACTTTGGCTCATCTCTATCCAAACCATCTCCTGTTCCAGAAGCCACGTAGCAGCTGAATGCTTCTTACTAAGGGATGCCATCTTAACAAAGGTGGCTTCATATAAGGTGCTTGGAATGTGCAAGCACATGTCTGCTTGTAGAGGTGAAGCTCTGTCTTTATCTGAGGGAATGAAAATTCAGGCCTAGGGTACGTTCCTGTCTGTGCTGGGTGTGTCCAGACCTGGATCATCTTGCTAGTAATGTTACAGATGAATTGACTAGCTGGGCTGGAGGTGGAGACTGAAGGTGTGGCATGCTGGTGTCATAATAAGGGTGCAGCCTTTATTCACACCCCATCGAGTACCACAGGCTACATAATCCTACTTCCTTCTCCTCCTACCAGGTCATGTTAAATCACATTTAAAAATAACACTCAAAACCTCTTGATAACACTGCAACACAAAGAAGAGTTTGGGGCTTAAAGTTGAGGAACTTTCACTCACCTTTAAGCAGCCAGTGCTACTGATGACCAGGGATCCTGGTTTTCCCTGATAAAAAAACATTGCAAATTCTCTAATAAACCCCACCAAATCTATGATTAAACTGAAAGACCCCCCCCCCCAACCCCCCTGGTGCTTCTCATTCCCTTCCAACAGTCCCTGGCCCTGCTGGTGCCCCTTGCCCCCCACCCACACCTGCTCCCCCAGCTTTGCCAGTGGGGGCTCCCAACTGCCAGGGCTGCGGAGCCAGGGACCCGGGTCTGCAGTCCCCTGTCTCTGGGAGGAGGCAGTGGCTGCTGCAGCAAGGTGGAGCCCAGCTCCCCCTGCTGCTGCATGCTGTAGGCTTGGGGGGGTGCTCCCTGCTGTGGCATGCAGTCCTTGGGGTCATGGGGACCCATGCCTTCCAGATCTGTGCATGGTGCAGGGGCTGCCTAATGTGGGCTCCCACCATGTTGCCGTCATCTGGTGCCTCCGCAGTCCAGCATGTATGATGCAGTGCTGCAAAGAACAGCGGAGCCATGAAAGAAGCTGCCTGCCACTGTGCGCTCTGTGCTGTCCTGGCAAGCCATCCCCTGCCTGCATGGCTGTAGTGGGGGCAGCAGCACAGGGCTGCATGCAGGTGATGCGGGCAGTGCAGAGCTCACAGCGTCAGGTAGCTTCCTGTGCAACTAGGCTGTTCCTTACAGTGCTGGGTCATACATGCTGGGTTGGAGAGGCCTCAGTGGAGGGCAGCAGGGTGGGGAGCACAAGCCTAAAGCAGGCAGTGCACAACCCCTGAACCATGAACAGGTATGGGGGTATGGGTACCC
>NW_017728914.1:20538240-20655174 GCF_001723895.1 Crocodylus porosus
GCTGGGGCCCTGAGGCTGTGTTGTGGCCCTGGGCCCCAAGCTCCAGGCACTGCCCGGCTGGGCAGCAGCCCCAGCCCTACTCAGCTCGCTCCCTCTCTCCCTCTGGGGGCCTCAATTCCACCCCCCACCCAGCCCCCCCAGCTTACCTGCAGGAGCTGCTCTCCAGGCTGCCTGGCGGCCGCGTGCATATACATTCACATGGCGGCCCCCTGCCTGACCAGCCTTCTCCCGTTTCCCTTCTCCCCCTGCATGCTGGAACTCTGCCCACCTGCAGAGGGCTTGTTGCAAAACTGAAAAATCCATAGGATTTTCTGGTAAAATGAGAAATGTGTTTGCCTCCGGTAAAAAGTAAAATGCACAGTTTACTCTGTTTTTCCATGGGAAACAGAAAACCCGGATTACTGCTAATGACTGCCAAGCTACCAAGCTGGGAAAGGGCTCAGTGCAGTTTAATCTTTCTTTTGAAAGTCTTAGAATGTCCAAAAGTGCAGGTGTGGTGAGCCTGCTCCCAGGGGCAGCTCCAGCCAGAAGGACTGCTGTTCTTTTTTCATTAAGTAAAAACCAGGATGTTTCTTGTGCTCTATAATGGAGCTGGATGGATCAGTTAATTTGTATAGTATGACGGTTTGGGTCAGGTCACTGGAATATGTCAGGTACTGTACATTTTAATAAAGGTGACCCCTTATCAAAGACCTTTAGATCTTAGGGGCTGATTCAGAAAACAGGTACACATTTGCTGAATTTTGTAATAGCACTGTTGTTTTTAGGAGAATTGCTTGTGTGTTTAAAGTTAAGCATATGCTTAACTGTTTTCACAACTGGAGACTTAAGTGTGTAATTGTGTGCTTCAAAACAAGCAGATGCGAAGGAGCACAAGGTAATGGTGAGATAATTCTCTGTGGCTCTTGGCACTGAGTCTACTCCTCCATCACCAGTGTGATCCTTCTAGTGCAAGTAACATGCTCCATCCCCAACTGTAGGTGTTCCCAGGGGTGCCATGTGTTTGTAGACCATTTCAATTAGATTTGTTTTGACCAAAGCTAACTACCATGTGGGACCTTCCTTGTGCTAATTGCTGGTGGTTCAGGGTGGGGGGATGTATGAAGATCTTCCCATTGCTGCTCTACAATGCATCAGTCCCTGCTAGATGTTGACAGTACCATTAGCATCCAGGATCCTTTTGTTTCTGACACTTTCTGCTATGACAGATTCTCTTACCCCTCCAGAACAGCAGTTGAGCTGATAAAGTTCAAAGGCTTTGTGGTGGAATTTTCTAGGAAGGATGTTTTGAAATGCCTGCAGATGCCAGAGCATTACAATAAAAATTACATCCACGCTCATCTCTTTTACATTGTCATGGCAACTAGAGGTCTTACGTGAAAGCTGTGTATTCAGAATTTAGTGTTTCCTTTAGCTAACAAAATAAATCTGTTCTTGAGGGGTCCTCTGTCAAGGTTGGAAACTGCAGCTTTTCACTCGCTACTTTTTGTAATCTTTTCAAACAGAACAGCACTTGTAAACAAGAGTGCAGTTAGACTAGTGCCTAGGGCTTTCCTAGGTAGCTTTGCATCATTGAGCCTGTGCAAGTGAGACGTGGGTGGGAAATGTTTATTATATTGTCATGTGCCTAACGGCATGGATCTTATTTTTAATAGGGAGGTAGAAGCTGTAGTTTTAGTTATTGGGAATCTGAAATGTTTAGGGAGAGATCCATTTGTATTTTGGTAGCCTAAGGCAACAGCTTTTGGTAGCCTAAGGCATGCAACTTTTACCTTTTAGGTTGACACTGATCTCCCCTTTATATACAGCATTATATTACGGGCCAGGTGTGTATATCAGGCATTTCACTGAAGTATGAATTATTTGCTACTGTATACTAGATAGAGGATGCTAGATGAGATGGGTCTATTTTTTTATGCTATTTCATGTATCAGTAACTGGCAACATTTGGTAGATAAACATACAATTCTGCATGTTCTTGTTTTGAATGCTGGCGGATTTTAGGTTCCTGGTAATTTCCATGTATCCACGCACAGTGCCACAGCACAGCCTCAGAATCCTGACATGACTCACATCATCCACAAACTCTCTTTTGGGGACAAGTTGCAGGTGAGTTCTTTCCTCTGTCTGTATGGGACAGAATTATTTCTATACTACACTTCTTGATACATGCTTAAGGATGGCTGGGGCAGAGGTGTAGAGAGCTTATTTAGCACTCAGGGTTGAGGAGAGGGGCCAGGGGTATGCCAACCAGTTAAGCAGGTGAGGGAAGAAAAGTATTACCTGCCTGGGTTCTGCACGGGGCAGGCAGCTGCTGCTGCAGAAAGTCATGGCATGGGTTCCCTGGGAGCCGCCTCTTGGGCCCCTTTTGCTCCCCTTCAACCCAGAGTCACGCAACCGACCAGTGTGTTTGTCAGAAGCAAACTATGAATCATCCCCTGAGATGCCGTGTAGCACCACAAAGCACCCCACAAGATCTGGCAACACCAGGAGCAGTGACCTGTGCAGAATAGTGGGAACAGACCGTAAAGAAAGGTTGGATTGGAGGCATGATGATGAAGAACCCCAAATATGCTACACCTACTATGAGAGAAAATCCCTGGAAAGGAGCACCATTCTACTCAACCCCAGATGCACTGCTGAGCGTGGGGCTGTTCTGCCTGTCTCCTAAAGCTGGGCAGCACAGGGCTGCCCCTGTCATGGTAAAATCTCCTGGAGGGGAATCTGGTGTTCCTGTATAGTCAGTGTCCAGAGCTGCTGCCCTGCCTGCTGCCCCACCCTGCACCCTACCCTCCCTCCTTCCTCCTGTCTCCAGTTTTGGTACTGGGCTGGGGAAGGTCAGAGGACGTATAATCTAGGGCAGAGGTCAGCAACATTTTTGTGCCAACTGCCAAAAAAACCTCCCTGCAACCTGAACTTTGAAAACGTTGGCATGCCAGGGGTGGATGGTGGGAAAGCTGCAAGGGGCCTGATCCTGGTCATGGCAGCACGGCTGCAGCCACAGCTCCTCCCTGCTATGCTCCCCAAGGCACACATGCAGCTGCTGCCAGCAGCAGGCTGGACCAGTGCTCTGGACCCTGGTACAGCTGCTTGCAGCCTTGTAGCTGTCTGCTGTAAGTAGCTCAGGCTCTGGGCAGGACCCTGCCACTCGCCATGGAGCCTGAGCTGTCTGCAGCAGGCAGCTGCAAGCAACTGCACTGGGGTCTGAGGCCCCAGACCAGCTCATTGCCAGCAGCAGCTGCATGTGCGCCTTGGGGAACACACTGGGGAAGGGGCTGGGGTTACAGTGGCCTCCAGTTAGGGAGCTGGGCCAGGGCTCCCTGGTGCAGCTGTTTGCAGTCTCCTAAACAGATGGTATAGCCCACCATCTGCTGTGAGCATCCCAGACTATGGTGGCACCCATCACACTGTGCCTTGGGGGCACATGGCAGGGAAGGGGCTGGGGTTGTGCTGCCCAGGCCTCTTGCTCGCCATGGGCCCATAGGTCCACATGCAGCCAGGGCTCCAGAACTTAGTGTGCCACTTGCAGCCTCCCGGTTGCCTGCCACATCCAGCCTGGGCTCTGGGCAGGTAGAAAAAGAGCATCTAGTTTTTAGCTTTGTAGCCCCTCCTCTGGGTTTCTCAGGGAGAAGCGAGTAGCTTTCCCCTTCTCATAGAATGAACTGGACTAACCCCAAAGCTGTCTTCCCCCTGCTGGTAAGAATGAACTTTGGCACTAGCCTTGTGGCTAGAGTTTCACTGGTGCTGTGTTATATAAGCCCTGGTTTCTCAGTTGGAACAGTTCAGAAGAATGCACCTCTGTAACTGCCTTGCGAAGAGGTGCTTCCATTGAGCTGCGGTGATACATGTGCACACCAATTTCATAATTCCAAGCGTGGCTTAACCAGAGTCTCCCTGTAATCTTCCTTCATCATCACAGACATTACTGTCCTGTGCCCTGCTTCATTTATGCCAACTCTGAAACACCTTTTTAATGCTAACAAGTCCAAAAACCTTTGCTTTGTAGTCTTCTGGTTTTTCCCCTGGCTTCCTTGGGGAAACAACTTGTGTGGGAGCATTTAGATATTAGCGAATGAATGAGTCTGTTTATTGTCTGTAAAACATGTTTAAGATTCTGAAAAATATTATGCAAATACTAACAGTCACTGCTCGTGCCTTTGTGGGAAATGAGTCCCACAGGGTAAGGTTCCTGTCACCAGATTCCAGTCTTTTGAGTGCCATAACTGAAGAGCTTGTCAGCCTGATGGAGTTGGGCAGACAAGGATCTCCGAACATGGAGTGGAATACAAGCCAGATGTCCGATTGCAGATGTTTCCTGTGCTGGTGAAAACCTGTTTAGCCCACCACGTTGACGTGCACCACGTTGATAGGTGGTATTCAGTTGCTTCTGTTGCTTTCATGTGTTACGTGTAAATGTCACCTGGTTCAGCAGGCAAAACGCAAGCTAAAAAGCATGTGATGTAGGCGATGTAAACTCATCTGCTGCTAGCTAGATTAAGCAAGCTTTGGTTAGGAGCCACTGAGTCACTGTAAGGGGTTCTTTGGAGATGATCCTGATATAGGTGAACTTTTCTGTTGATTGTTTGATTTTATTTATTAATTTTTTTTTCTTTTGGTTTCACCGCCCTTGATCTCAATATGTATCCAACCCTCAGAAAGGGATTGTGTGCTGAAAGGCTTTGTTATGCAAACTCTTACCCACACAAACCTACTAGCATATCCCAGTGGGCAGCCCACCACTACCTTCTAGCAGAACACCAGGAGAATATTTATCTCCTCTCTCCCAATGGTGATAGATCTCTGGAGTTGGGCGGTGCTGTCTCAGTCTTCAAGAAGTCTTGTATCCAAAGTACAGAGGTAAGAGTGCAGAGGCTTGTTCTCTTCCATATACTGGATGGAAGTATTTTTTCTGGCTGTAAAAGGAGACTGGAATTCAGACGATCAGGGTCACTGTTTTTGTTCCTTGAGCTTGGATTCCTCTCCGTGGGGTTCCAGTGTTCAGAGCAGCGTTCCCTCTAAGCTGTGCAGGCGCGCTCGTACTGTGCTGCCAGGCGTACCTGAGCAGCTGCTCGTGCTATGCAGTTTAGAGGGAACGAATGCTGGTTCAGAGTACTTGGTTAGGTGGTGTGCATTTGGCCTCTACTTGATTTTTACGGTAGGGGGAAGTAGGGGAGAGAGGAGTGGAGCAGGCAGTGGTTTCTTTCAAGTGCCACCCATTGTGGCATTACAAGGAGCCATCACTCACAGTAAATTGTTCATTTCTGCAGCCATCCCACCTCCATTCTTACATAAGGAATGAAATAATTAATAGTGTTGGGATTTTAAATGATCTTGCTTGGGCAGCAGCTCAAATAGAGATTCAGCAACCCATGTTCATAAATGCTTCAGCTAAATCAGCTGAAAAGGAAGCCTTGCTGAAATAATGGTTTAAAGATTAGGTTGGTTGGAACTTGCTCAAGTTTCAGTTCTGATTGGCTTTGATTCTGGTTCAGTCTGATCTTAGAATATTTTGTAGATGTCCCTGACATAGAACCAAAGCGCCAAGGTGAATATGAAAGGTGCTAAGCTACTCTCTAAGGACCAGATCAATGAAGGCAGAAAAACATACACAATTTTCTTCCCCCTGGAGTCTCTGTGGAGTCACTGATTTTGCTCTGCTTTTTGCTTTTCCATTTTAAACTGAACCTGTGGCCCTGTCAACACCTCAGGAAAGGGTAGGTGTATGTGGAGTTATATAATGTACAGACACCTCCCTGGAATGAACGTTTGCCTGAGCTAGTTCCTTCTGAACTGGTTTGGAAGTATAGCAGCTGCCCTTAAATATTCTGACCCAAGCCAGTACACACCTATTCTCCTGTGGCTGCTAATCATGCATTCAGATGTCTCCTTTTTACACCTCCTTGTGACATGACAATGCCAGCAGAATACCTAGTTTTCATATTGCAGCAATGCGGCCTGAAGGCACTGATTGCTTGCTTGTGGTGCAACCACTAGTTCATGTAAATTGAGCATGTCTTCTCCCCCACTGACACATGCCCTGTTTAAATTATGCAGTATGCAGTCTGCTTGAGAGGTCACCTTTATTAAGCAAACTTTGATCCTGATACTTCTTCAAAATATCCCCTTACATAAGGATCACAGTTTGTTCAACCATTGAGGGTATGTCTTCAATGTGAACTCAAAGCTGGCAGATTGCCCTTTCTCAATTCACACTGCTTTATCTAACACATTCTGGTTACCTGTGTCCACACCATGCTTACTGCTCCTGCTCCTGCACCATGCTTACTGCTCTGTGCACAGGCTCCTGGTCAGGATGGCCCTTCATATTTCAAAGTGCCTGCCAAGGAAAACAAAGAGACTGTTTGGTATTTTGTTAGAAACGTACGGAATGAATTTCCCTTGCATTACTACTTAATGATGAGGCCACAATTTACAATTTGTATTATTTTGGAATACCACCCGTTCTCATTTGTGAGTCTGACCAACTGGATGTAGCAGGTGAAAAACTAGCAAGATGACAGCTGAACCCAGAATGGTGAAATCTGTTTTTCTTCTTTTTTAAAAAATATGATTTTGAATGTCTTAGTAACTCTAAGGGACACTGGAATGCCTAGTATAGCATGACTCTTATTAGACTGGGCCCCCTGATTTTTTTTCCAGAAAGCCATGAAAGAAACAAAATGTGGGAGTCTCAAAATGGAAAAGGAGAGGAAGCATTCTAGGGCAGTGAAGGGGTTGGTTCCTTCAGTTTATACAAAAGAGATTAAGAGCCCAGTGAAAGCAAAGTATAAGGAAATGTTATGGGGCTTATCAGTTACAGGGATGAACCAACAAAGTTTGCTTGCCCAGCTAATCTGACTGTCCAGAATTCCTACTCCATGTCAAATTTCCAAGCCTCATGGAGAGAGGAGGACTCTGGAAGAGCACAGGTGATCCACAGACTTTTTTTTCCCCCCTTCCCCACAATCACCACAGGAGAGGGAGAACAAAAAGCACAAATGGTTTAGAGTTTGCCATTAAGGGATTCAGTGACTTGTCTCCATGGAAGCTGCTAGAAAACAGTGGCTGTTTTGCTTGCAGGATGGCTTTCCTGGAAGAGATGCACAAAGACTGAAGTGACTTATTGTGACCTTTAATGCTGTGAAATATTCACAGAAGCAATCATGTAGCTGTTGTTGTCTGAGGTCCATTTTTTAATTGAGCTTTCTAAAATTGTAATCCATGAACATTGTGCTGTTACAAAATCATAATGAAGCATTGGAAGGGGGTGTGAAATCTTTGATCTTGTGTATCAGTTTCTAAGGTGTGTGTGTGTGTGTGTCCAACTCAGTGTAGTTAGAATTGGTAAGCCACAACTATGAACATTTCATACTTGGCTTGTGTATTTATGTTTTATCCCCTCCCAAGAGCTGTCTTGGAATGCATGGTGCTCGGGGTACTAGGGAGGAAGGAGGCAGAGCAAGCTGTTGCATAAACCCTTTACATATTTTTCCATCATTCAGTAAAACAGATGGCGCCCAGGAGACCCAAATTCCTTTCTAATTGTGAATTCACTGGCCATCTTCCAGGAAACCCCTCCTCATTAACAAAGAAAGTTACCGCCAAACAACAACAAGCATGTCAGGCAGTGCTTACTATCCTAAGGTTTCAGTTACTTTGCTTCCACTTCTGTGAGTTCATACCTGAAAAGGTCCCCGGAGATTTTGTCTGGGATACCTGGTGGGACAGCTTACTGAACAAGCTGCTCCAGATTCATTGCGAGCCAAGGTGCCATGATCACAATTACACTGTCTGTGCCTGATTTCAGCATGCCTTATTTTCTCTCTTAAAGAATGCCATCTGCTATAGAATGGGCAGAACGGGTTCAGTATTTGGAGTACTGGCAAATATAGCCCATCAAGCTCCACATAGCCCAGACACAAAATGTGGGCATGACCTGGTTAGCATCTTTTGCCCTTCAGTTCTGCTGCCTGAAGTACCAAGTTTGATCTTGGCACTCCAACCGGGTCCTGTGAATGACCTGTTGAGCAAGGTGACTTCAAATTCCATCATAAGGGCAAACCTGTCTGCTACTGGGGCCCAAACTGTATTGCCACTTTCCAGATATTTGTCAAGGCAGGACAAATTCTACAGCATTAACAGCATACGCTCCTGGCATGGAACCTCCATGTTGGGAGTATGTCCTCAGCTCGATAGAGTAGAGGTTGGCCAACAGTCTGAAGCGAGCAGGTGTTAGGCTGTTGGTCCACAAGGAGATAACAGGTTAGCATGCCAAACAAGTCATTATACAGCACCATCCAGCTTTGAGGAGTAGAGGGAGAGGTGTGCACAAGGGCTGGCACACTCGAAAACAGGGAATTGTGGGAATGTCGGTGGAAGGCTGCTTCTGTTCAAGCCTTGTAACTTGCAGCTGTACTGCAGATTGGTTTTGTAGTGAGGTGAATAGCTGGCAGGCTCAAGTGCTAGTCATCCTGACAAATAGTAAAGGGGTAGTATGGTAGAAAGCCTTGTTATGCTTTTATTTATATTGTCACCTGCATGTTACTTGCTCAAGAAATACCAAAGTTGTCTTGCTAGAATAGTCTTTCCCAGAACGTAACAGAGGGAACTGATTACCTGGCTTTGCCAGCAAGCCATTTTCCTTGTAAACATTGATCAAGGAAACGCCCATTTAAGTTCTGGTAGGCGTTTCCCAGCTAATAGCTTTTGAGAGAGGTGTGGTTGTTGAAATTAGTGGGGAATGCAACCCATCCCCAATTTAGGCAAAACTCTCTTCTCTGCCTGGCTCTCAATGTTCAAGAATTTCTTAGCTGGAGGAGTTGTTCTTCCTTTCTCCTTCCCCTTTATGCTGCTGTGAGTTCCCTGTATGGCTTTCCTGATCTTGACTGTTTCCTGACTTGATTGTTTTACTGGTGGCCATTGATGCTTACTGTTCTTGGCCATTGCTTTTATTAGATGCTTCTGCACAGAAACAAGGAATAATCCAGTTGATTAAAGATGAGTGGGGTGGGTAATGAGTGTCTGATTTTTTTCATGCCTGCATCCAGCTGTTAAAGAATGGGTGGGATAGCTGGTATTTCTCCCTCCCCTCTCTCAGGGCATATCATACAGGGTGGTAAGGATAGGCCCTAGTGAGTTAATGCTGTAGAAACCAGACCACTTTTAAATGAACCTGCAGCAGAACTCTGGGTTCTACCTGGAATTCAGATCTTCAAAGCATGTCTCCCAGCTGCTTTCAGTTTTTGATTGCATGCGATAGAAGAAATGTGTTTATCCTCCAGTGAGAAACTTTTCCAATTCTAGTATGATCTCATCAACTACCAACCCAGCCTGGTGCATGATGTCACAGTTTGGGATGGATAATCACCTCAGAACATCACGCTGACTTGTTTCTTAATCAGAGCTCCCCTGGATGAAGCCATTTAGTATGAATTATAATGGTAGATCCTTGGAGTTTGATAGTACAACCTCATCAGTTGGTGCCCATCCCTCTGGGTAATGATTACCAAGAGAGTAATTTGGGACCTTTCCTGTTGGGTTAAGGCTTTGCCTTTGGGAGAACTGGGTCAGGCTGGATTCTTCATTAAAAGAAAAAGTGGGAAATTAAAAGCCAAGAGTTCTGTGTTAAAGGTTAGTCACTAAATGTGCCTCCTTGCTCTCCAGGTCCAGAACATTCATGGAGCTTTCAATGCCCTGGAGGGGGCTGACAAAATCAGCTCAAATCGTATGTATCATCAGCTCTTTCAGGACTTATCTGTCCTCTTATGTGGTCTACATTTGTTCTTTTCCCACCAGGGTTATTAATAGAATGCTAATGGGAGGGGGGCGCAAATAAGTGTCCTTTTAAAGCAACCAAAGGGACCCAGGCATCAGTGAATTCAATTTTCATTCCTGCTTTTGGCCCCTGGCCCTCGGGAAGGCCTACTTCAGTGGGTCCTTTATTCACCTCCTGCAATTCTAACACTCTAGCCACTGCTGTTCTGTACAGCTGTCACGATCACCTGCTAAAGAACGTGCTGTTTTGTCTGCTTGACATTACACAGAGTAACAAGTGTGAGTGGGCTGGGGTTACAGAGTAGTATTACCCCTGTAACCTCCACTCTGTTTGCTACTGCTTTTTCTACCACCACTAAAATATTTCCCCTGTTCTTTAGTTGTTGTCATGCGCTCCCACACCAAGGCTACACTTCTATGTGACCAGTCATAGAATGAGGGTGAAATCCCAATGCATGCCGCTGGTCAGCTAATTCTTCCTGTACCTTCAAAGCTGGAAGCAACTTCAGCCTCTTCCAGACATGAGATTTCAGAGGTTGCTTGTGACCCTAGATTTTTTCCCCCCAGGAGGTAACTGAGCATTGTGCTTTATACTGGGAGTCCCTGTTGTGGCTTAGTGATAGTCTTCTGCCTTTCTGAACTGTTCCATCATCCAGGAAAATGCCCAATGCCTGTGGTACCCCACAAAATAAATTAGTTATTGTTAAGTTACTGTGGGTGGTGTTGGAAGGAGAATGCCATCGAACAATATTATTCCCCCAGTTCAGTTCTGTAGGAGTGTGTGGCCACTCAGCCTATAATGTTTGAGAAACTTCCTTTCATGGACAGTGCTGTAAGCCAGAGCTGCAAGAGCAGCACATCACTTTTAATCAGTGTTGATCCCAAGTGCAGCTCTTTTATTCTAGGTACAGTGGCTTGTTAAACGGTATCAGAGCTGCAAAATTGGTATTTTTTTAAATGACCCTAATTCTCATCCTGGGGTCTTAAAGAAGTGGGCACTTGTTGGAGCTCTTCGGATGGTCTGGGTTGTTCTATATATATGGAAGTTCGCCAATGACACCAAACTTTGGGGGCAAAGCATCCAAACAGAAGACAGGCGGGTGATCCAGGCTGACCTGGACAGGTTCAGCAAATGGGCGGACGAGAACCTGATGGTGTTTAACACCGAAAAATGCAAGGTTCTCCACCTTGGGAGGAAAAACCTGCAGCATCCTTATAGGCTCTGCAGTGCTACCCTGACTAGCACTATGGAAGAAAGAGACTTGGGGGTCATCATTGACCACAAGATGAACATGAGCCTGCAATGCGATGCTGCGGCTAGTAAAGTGGCCAAAACACTGGCTTGCATCCATGGATGCTTCTCGGGCAAATCCTGGGACGTCGTTCTCCCCTTGTACTCGGCCTTGGTGAGGCCGCAGCTGGAGTACTGCGTCCAGTTTTGGGCTTCACAATTCAAAACGGATGTGGAGAAGCTTGAGAGTGCAGAGAAGAGCCACGCGCATGATCAGAGGTCAGGAAAACAGACCTTACGACGGCAGGCTGAGAGCCACGGGGCTCTTTTGCCTGGAAGAGCGCAGGCTCGGGGTGATCTAGTGGCCACCTATAAGTTTATCAGGGGTGACCACCAGTTTCTGGGGGAGCGTTTGTTCACCAGAGCGCCCCAAGAGATGATGCAGTCGAACAGTTATAAACTACTGCAAGGCTGTTTCAGACTGGACATAAGGAAGAATTTCTTTACTGTCCGAGCCCCCAAGGTCTGGAACAGCCTGCCATCAGAGGTGGTTCAAGCACCTACATTGAACACCTTCAAGAGTAAATTGGATGCTTATCTTGCTGGGATCCTATGACCCCAGATGCCTTCCTGCCCTTCAGGCAGGGGACTGCACTCGATGATCTTCTGAGGCCTCTTCCAGCCCTAACGTCTATGAAATCTGTGAAGTGCAAGTTTGCACTGCTTTTAGTTGAAGGATGAGTTCAAATGGAAGAGGGGCCTTCACTTACAACCTACTTGCATTGAAAAGTTTTACACATTTTAAACCTATCAAGCAGACTGCAATTTCCCTTGAACAGTGGCTCATTCTGTGTTTTCCCCTTTGAATCCACAGCTCTTGCATCTCATGATTACATATTGAAGATAGTCCCCACAGTGTATGAAGATATGAGTGGCAAGCAGCGGTACTCCTACCAGTACACTGTAGCAAACAAGGTAAGAAAGAGGGTGTTTGTGAGGTGAGTCTTGCTGTTGGGCAAACAAAGCCCACTGAGTGCAGGGGAAGACACATTGGTTACAAATCCCATTCGTGTTGCACTTCTATAGGTGCACAGTAGCCCCTGGTGGAAGAGTGAGGAACTGAAATGCTTTAGAATGAGACTTTTGCCATCACTTCTTCTATAATTAGTAGCAGCACAAGGTTTGCTTTTTTTTCTTTCTTAACCTGGTGCTTATTTTTTTTTCTCTAGTGGATTGTTTCCATGCAGCTGACTTGTACACAAACTCAAGTGACACAGCTCCTTATATGTTTTACCGAAAATCTTTACAGCCTGAAATAGGTTGAATTGCAGCTCAGAGTCTTGCTGAAGGGATCCAGGCCATACTAATTTTTATAACAGAAGCTGGCAGTGCCATTCCAAGTGACAGGTCTTGGCTGGTGGCTATTTTTTTTCCTTGAAGGGTTTTTGTTGGATGTAAATAATTTTTGAACAGGCAGAGGAAACTTAATGTTTGCTTAAGTGGGCACTGCCTTTTGCTAGTCAGCTAAGGCTGTGAAAAGCACAGGCACAGCACTGCTAATGTTCTGTTGATGTACCAGTGGAACATCAAGTGCTGTTTGCTGCCCTTTGGATTTTGTATGTAGTTTTTTGTGTTTTCTGTCCTCAAAGTAGATCAATTGTTTTAATATCAAACAGAACACCTTGATTTGAATAATACATATTTGTCTTGTTTTCTATTTATACTTTTCAGTTATTTTCCTGGGAGGTCAATTCTTATTGGTTGGTAGCAATAATATTTAGGTCCAATCAACCTATTGTAAAAAAACCAACAACCCCCCCTCCACCCCACTACATTTCCTAGTAAGCAGTATATACTGTTTCAAGACAAGTGTATTTAAGTAATTATATTTCTTTATATACATCTATTCAGATGCTTAATTTTTACATTATCATGTTGGAAAAAAGGTAAACAATGTAAAAAATTAATTTAGTAAATGAGGTACAGTGGCACGCCAAGCTGTGTTGGGATGAAAAATGTAATTCAGTTAAATGCACAAAAACAGCATTTTCAAAAAGTCTTTATTAAAAGCTATCATAAAGATGCAGGATGCACAAGAGAGAAAGGAGGTTTATCAAAAAATATTTTGCATTTTAAGTCATTTTCTTCTTAAGTTAAGAATTGCTAGCTGTAGTTAATGAATAGAACTGCTTTTCTTTCTACTCATCCATATCTTTCAGAATTTTAGAACTATTATTTTTTTTCTCATCTTTTTCCTAAATCTGTAGAATAAAACATTTCCTTGTTTCTCCCCTCCCCCCCCCCCAAAAAAAAACAACAAACAACCCAACAACAACAACAACCCCTATTAGTATAAGTATGAATCAGCTAATTAGTGAACTGGAATTAACTGAATAAACTCAAAGGAAGAAGATGCCCTCTGAGCCTGTAGAAGAGAAGACTGCTGTCAAAAACTGGTTTAGCATTTCAAGAAATGCTGGTTTCAGGTGTCTAGCCAGTGACAGCAAATATGTACTCCTTGAATATTTATTTAATCTAAAGGATTTTTAAAAAGATGATTGTAAGTTTAGGTCCTAATGCAAGTTTCATGGTAAAAGTTAATATTTAATTTTGTAGTTAAAAAAAAAGATTTAACTTTAAAAAAAACAAAATTAAAATAAAAAAGATTTTTTTTGTTC
Source organism: Crocodylus porosus (assembly GCF_001723895.1). NCBI lineage: Eukaryota > Metazoa > Chordata > Crocodylia > Crocodylidae > Crocodylus > Crocodylus porosus. Next base: position 20,551,924 of record NW_017728914.1, read on the forward strand.
TCTAGTTTCTCTTGAGGCTCCCGAGGCTGCTGCTGTCTATTAAAATACGTTAGAGTTTGTCCCGACTGCCATGGAAGTGTGTGTGCACTCTCGTGAGCTAGTGCTCAGATGATTGATGCTCTCCACTGATTTCAGATCCTGCCTGAACACAGTGTCCTGAGGTTTTGGATATCTTTCTTTCCCCAGACAATAGTGTGTTTGTTCTGTTTAATGTCACAACTGCTGTTCTGATAAGAGTCTTGTGACATAAGTTCTAAAAAGTCATTTAGAAAATGTACAGCCAGAGCTGCTGCTTTTGACACCTCTCTGAGCAGGGCTGCAATCAGGGCACTTGGCCAAGACTGAATCAGTAGGGCTGTGTTGCCAGGAGGTGGAGAGAGGAAGGAAAAAAAAATGAGGTCAGGTCTGTCAAAACTGCTCCCTTCAAAGTTGGAGTGCAGGAAAAGGAGCCGTCTTTGCATTTTTTTCTACTAAAAAAAAATAATCATTGCTTCAGCCCTAAACTCTCATGGAAGCAGGAAACTATTGGAATAATCTGGCATAGACCTCCTGGCACAAAGTGGACAGGGTTTTAGTTTGGACTGTCTGTCTCCTGTCTCCCATTATCTCTGTGATTCTTTACTTCCTCTCTGCCCCAAAGAGCCACTACAGCTCAGGCACTAATTTTCAGTCTGGTAAGAGCCCTGAAGCTATTCTGGTCAGCATTCTGGTCTCCTTTTTTTTTTTCATTGAAACTGAATCCACTCCATATTGAAAAGACTTCAAGAGGCAAGGGGGGAAAAACAGGGTTTCTATGGGGTGAATGGAGCAGGGCTACTTCATTTTGTTTCCTTTCCTGTGTTGAGAGGAAAACCATCCCTGATTGAGAAACTAGCAGTTTATTCTTCTTAAATCTAATCTTAACAAAGAATAACTCTCGAGGAAACAAGAGACAGAGCCAGGCTAATGAAAAAGGGAGCACGTGAGACAACAGGATGCTAGAGAACATAATCTTTACAGTGCAGTTGCTGAGACTTTCTGTTTTTCTCTTTTTTCTAGGAGTATGTGGCCTACAGTCACACTGGCCGTATTATCCCGGCTATCTGGTTTCGGTACGATCTGAGCCCCATCACAGTGAAATATACAGAGAGGCGACAGCCTTTGTATAGATTTATCACATCGGTGAGTTGTGTTAGGCCTCTGGTTCCTTCACTCCTTTTCCTTCTCTTCCCAGCCCAATCTTTGAATTGAGTTTCTGCTTTCAAGCACTGAAATATGCTGGAAGTAAAGCAATCTTCCACAATTTGAAACCATTTTGTCTGTATTAAAATCAGAGGAAAAGCAGAATGTCTGCTAAAAGAGGTCCCAAGCTTTAGTTTAGTTTAATACATTGATTTGGGGGAGGGTGGTATAAAATATGCTATGCCACACACATTGTGGAGCATTATGTACTAGGGCATGTTAAGTTCCACATGTCTTCAGTTCTGTAGACAAGAGCACATGAGCCGTATTATCAAATTCCAGAGACGGCCCTCCTGGCCACCCTGTCCTATGTTGTCAGAATGTCCTGCTGCCACACCTCCACACTGATGCTAAAACAGTTCAGTTAAGGCTGTTAGTTGAGCAAAGTGCTGTTAGTGTTTTCAGTGCCTTACAAGCATGTACAGGCAGTCCTCACACTTTCGGCGGGTTACGTTCCTGGAAAAGGTGCTGTACGTCAAAACGATGCAAGTCGAATCTGATTTTCCCATAGAAACAATGTTATAATAGGGGGTTACGTTCGTGACCGAGGGCCTGATGCCCAACTTTTTATACAAATGACCATAAACACCATATTTAAATCAATTGTTTAATCCACTATAAGTGATATACACCGTACGGTACAAAGTTTTCCAAAGTGTGCTGTATATAAATCGATTAAACAGGGCAATAAGTAACTAATCACATAACATTTTATTTAATCAGAAGGTGAAGGAACACCTTCATCAGGGTCATGGAATTCAGAAGGGCTTCTTTGGGAAGATTTTGCGGAGACTGAGAAACTGCTCCAGGGATGTTTGTTTTGCTACTCTCTTTTTCTCATTGTAAATTTCCCTCTAGTGCCGTAAGTGCGAGGGTCCAGCGCCGTAAGTAATAACATCAGAGTAAATGGTGAAGCGTCTCAAGCGCGAAGCGCCTTAAGTCGAAATGCCGTAAGTCGGGGACTGCCTGTACATATCCAAACACTGTGCATATGCTACTGTAAGTTGTAGCATGTTGGGCCTTCAATGCTTGATAAACTTCCTGGTGCTCAAGCTGGGTTGAGAAACTAGGGAATTAGTTTTTAACTGGCTTGAATGGTTGAATTGTGAATGACAGGAACAAATGCTTTATCAGCGCTGCGGACCAAACCCTAAGGGTTTGATTTGGGGGCTTCAAGTAAACATCAGATTCCTCTCACTTAACTGTAGAGATGAGTTTGAACTCTTTTATGATCCCAGATGCTGAGGCACAGGGGTATAAATCCAGATCTGAATGTTCTGGTTTGAACCCTTTATTACTTAACCTACCTGCCTGATTCAGAATATTGTTCTAAAGGCCCACATTTTACTGACCTTAGCTGTTAATGCTTTCTTTCCTTTTCCCTCCCCAAATATGCTCCCGGGCTTTTTTTGTTTCAGTTCCAAACACCTTTCATCTTATTGCTCTCTGCTATTTCCATTTGCTAATGTTTCCCTGTTGCTAATAGGCAACTTCCTGGATGGGAGCAGCTTCTAACATGCACACACTAGTTCACTCCATGCTTGCGTTAGGCAGGTGGTTGATGGCTTTTGGTTTTTCCAGCCACCTCTTTGAGTGCCTTACATCTAGCTTTGCTTGGGCTGTTATTTTTCTGATGTAGATGGCTCATGTGGCTGTGCTGTGTCAATATTTGTTCTGTGGAGGCCCAGATAGTTAGATCCTTGGCAACTTTAGCCCTGGCCCTTGAGCAGCTGATGTAACGTGGATGTCAGACCTTTTGTACTAACCCTACCTTCCACGTAGATCCTTGGTTTGTACGTGCAGCAAGACATATCACGTATGTGCAGTCACTATGTCTCCTTCACATTTATCTAGGCTGAGAACCTTGTCCTCTGACCCTTCGCTCTGGATGAGCTGGTCGGTTTGGCTTTTAAGATGCCTGGGAGATATATTATGAAAGAGTCAGGGGGGAGCTGGACTGCTGAGGGATGAAGATGGCCCCAGGTTTTCTTGTCTAAAGGCATCTCAGTGACACTTGTTTGTCATTATTCCCATTGCTGTAACCTTTCCTGGTCTTTTGCATTGTGGTTACCCTGGAGACTGGCTTGCCGTCATTGCTGTACTGAAACTGTGGCTTTCTGGTCCAGCCAGAGATTTATCTGCTTGTAGCAGCTGGAGCCATCGTTGAGCGGGCCAGGCCTTGGAAACATGTTGGTTCTCACTAAGCAGCAGCTGTTCAGTTGAAAACCACGAAAGGGTGCCTTGAAGGGAGCACCTGCCACTGCTTTTGTTGAGCAGCTTGTTTACTAGGCTGCGCCCACGCGATTGTCACACAAACAGGACCATATTTAAATGTGCCTGCAGAGATGTAGGTGTCAAAAGACCCTGTTGGTTTGTGAGCGGCTTTGGCAGGGGTGGAAAATGTTATTTAAAAAAAAAAAGTTTGTTACCAAAAAAGCAGCTGAATGTTTATTCTTCAAGGCTGTGGTAACTCAGTGTGGGGGAACACGGTCATTGAAAGGCAGAAGTTGGTGGCTGCTGAGGAGAATCATCTTATTCCTGTGTGTAGGACGGTGCTGGGGTCAGGTTAGAAGAGGGTCTCGGTAGGTGATGAGGCATGCAACAACAATGTAGGGGCAGAGGAGCCTTGTGCTGCCCTCCCCCTGCTGTGTTTGTTTTGCGGATGAAGGAGGGATGTCTGACACCATTTAATAGCAGGGGGTTTCCCCTCTAAATCTCTGAAGGAGATGAGATTGATAGACCAGCATGCAAGCACTTTTTGTGTATTATAGCCTTTTTTTTTTCCTACTAGTCTAACTCCTAATGCCCTGCACTGCAATGTACTTTAGCTTGTGACTGCATCTTTGTTCCCTTTGATACTAAGAGGTTTTTCTTCTCTATGCCCTGCAAGAAGCCATTTTTATACAAAGGAGAAGGCATTGCCTTAGAAAATGCTTTGAGTGTCAGATTTTATCAAGTATAATATTGAACATGACTTAACAGTCACGGTAGGCCAGAGATGCCATGGTTACTGTCCTGCCAACTGATCCTCATTTGTAGGTTAACCACAAGTAGCTGATACAATGGTAAACGTAATGGTTCCAAACTCTCTTCAGAGTATTTAATTTGACAAATTAATATACGCTGGTTAACACAATGATATTTCCCAGTATAGATGAGCGTGTGTGTGTGTGTAACATTTTGGGCCTTAATAGCTCCTAACATAGCTGTTCTGAGAGATGTATTCCAGGATTAATTCCAGGAAAAGTGAGCAGATGATATTTCAAAGGTTTGGTGTGGCAGTCTACAATGCAGATTAGAAATCTCTTTAGATTGTCAGACACAGACAATGAGACCTGACAGGTACAAACTGAAGCTAGAAAAAACTCAAACAGGTAGTAAGTTACAAATATTAGTAACGGGATCAGTTTCAGCATTGGGACTGCTTACCAAGGGGTGTGGTGGCCTCCTCATACTCTGTAGTCTTTAGATCAGTACTACAGGTAATGGCAGACTGACAAACTAGACAGAACGGAGGGGATTTTACCGCATGTCATCTGATCTGCTGTAAGTGTTTTGTGGATCCACTCCTATCCTATGGTAAGTAAAAGTGAAATTCAGGGCAGTTTATCCCAGTTTATTTTGTTTTTAAATTTGGTATAATTCTTGTCTGTCCTTGCTCTGGGTGTCTAAAGATATACTGTAGTTCAAGTAAGAATTGTTGAGCTGAATATAGAAATTGCTGGGTGAAATCCTATGGTCTGTGCTGCAGCAGGTATGACTGGAGGATTGTAACAGGCTCCTCTGGGTCTTAAAATCTTAGAGAAAACCCAACATACAGTATTTTGCTTTGGGAAGAGAGAGGCTACTTGCCATCTGTCCTTCATTTGTTGCTCTCTTTGTAACCATACAACCTTGCTTTCTTCCGCTTACTGTTTCTGTCAATTGTCTATTATCAGTCTGCATTCTGATCACTATCCCCATATCTTATCCTCTTAAAAAAACTAGTATGTACAGTACCTTGCCATAATGTGATCTTCTGCTGCTGCAACCATTTACTCCCATACTCCCTTCCCTTTGTTTATCTGCCCCTTCTGGTTGTTAAGTCTAAATTAGTTAAAAACCTCCTGAGTTTTAATCTAAGTCGGTATATAAATCTCCATTGAATCCCATGGGGCTATACAAGTGGAAATATGTGCAGGGTGCCTGAATCTCACTCTAGAACAGGGATGGGCAATTATTTGGGCTGGATGGCCACTTAAGTAATTTTAGTGAACTGTTCAGGGCCAGGGGGCAGGACTGGCTCGTCACGAGGAGGGTAATTGATCCTATCTGGCCCTTGGCTCATCTGCTCCATACCCACCACTGGGGGTGTTGGAGGGAGTGGGCAGGTGGGTGGGGTCTCCATGGAGATGTGCCCTGCTCAGAGGGGTCCTGGGCCAGCTTGGTGAGGTGGATGGGATCAGGCTGTGGGTGGGTGGGGAGTGGTATCCAGGAGCAGGACAGGTGGGTGGGGCCAGGATCATGGGGCAGACAGTGTGGTGCCTGGGCCTAAGGCAGAGCCATGATCTGCTCCCTGCACATTCCTGCGATGGGCAGTGCTTCCACAGGCAGGGACACACAGGGAGCAACTCGTGGCTCTGCCCTATGCCCTGTCACCACTCTGTAATTCCAGCCCCACCTGCCTGTCCTGCTCCCAGATGCAGCTCTCCACCTGCCTGTGGCCCCATCCCACCCGCTCGGCCAAGTGCATGTTGTCTGCAGGGGTTCTGGCCCAGCCTCCATTGTGACCTGGCCCATTTGCTTCATCTGGCATCCCCAACTGGGGTGCCCAGGCATCAGGGCTGGGTCTGGTGGTGGTGGAGACGCAGGCAGTGGCCACCAGGCACATTGAGCCACTGCCATGGGGGCTGCAAGGAAGCAGAGTCCAGTTGTTGCGCTACTCACACTCTGCCATGTGCCCGGGGGCAGCCACACATGCCATGGCCCTGGCTGCTCCCCAAGTCTGGGCCAGATGGGGCCAAGGGACCTGCCACAGGCCAGATAAAATCCCGTAGCAGGCTGGATGCAGGCTGTGGGCTGTGTTTTGCCTACCTTGCTCTAGAACAAGGCTCTATGTATATACCAGAATCCCAGTGATGGAGTGATAAGTAAATGTCACAGGGCAGCTTCTGTATTGACCTAGAGACAGACCCTGTGTGCGTGTTTGCAGCAAACTTGAATAGTGTGTGCGTGCTGGGAAGCAGAGTCCAGGCGAATGCCAGGTGTGTGTGAGTCATAAACACTCGGCTGTACAGAGCTATACAGATGAATATATATTTTTCTTTGCTTTTTTCCCTCCCTCACTGCTACACTGAAGTCAGATTTTCCTACCATTTGATGCAAACTCTAAAAGTGGTTTTGTTTTTTTTTTGTGGTGTAAAATCACCTGTCAGCTGATCCACTGTGGACCAAAATAACTCGGCTCCTCTGCCGTCACTTTCCCTGAAAAGTCATTCTGCGTCATGCCAGGGCGGGGGGGAGCAGGGGGTGGAGGCTGTACTTGCTCCCTAAAAATATAAACTAAGCCTCAGGCTGAGGTTCCGGTTTGGAAGGCTTTCATCCTCCTGGATGCCAGCTGTGCTGCAAAAAATACGTTCACCCAATCCTGGCATCAGTGAAGTATCTCGTCATTGCGCTGAGCTCATGAGATACAAATATCGTCGTTATAAATACTTTTATAAATTAGCAGTTTCTTCTGCCTTTGTTCATCATTAATGAGCTCTTTCGTTTGTTACTGTTGCTAACCCTCTAGCCCAGTTAACCAACACTGTTTTTCTGTTGGGTTTTCATCTGCATGTTGTGCCAGTGAGATTTGTTCTGTGCCAAACTGGATATGATGCAGTAGGTCTATGCAGGGGTTGTGTTGTTCCATAAACATAGTGCACATAACTTCGCTATGACTGATCCTTTGTCCTATGGGTTTAAATAACCTTGTCACTTGTTTTATTCCCTATGCATCTCTTGACATTGCAGTCATCAAAATCCTCCCTCTTCTTAAGCAGCCGTGCCAAGCAGTCCAGCTTACCCTTTTCAGCTATGCTCTAAATTTAAGGTTATATTAAAGGAAGATCAAGTTAAAGTACCATGGGTAAGGAAGTGGTAGAAGTATAAGGGACTTCTACAGCCTGAATCTGGCCCTGGTGTAGGTGCATTGTGGTAAAGTCTTTTTATCTGCATGCTATTTTTTCCATGCAAGTCCTGCCTCACTTTGTGCATAGAATGGACAGTGCAAACTGAATAAGCAGCTGCTGCTTATTTCTTTATATCCCTATTTAGCTTGCTTACTGCCATCCCATTTAAACCCTACACTAAATACTGAATGATTGATTCTTTTCCCCATGGATGTCTTATAGCAATAATCATCATGGCTGTCAATGCTTTAAAAATATTAATGAATTTACCATCACAAAATCCCTTTATGGCATGGTTTGTGTGATCCCTGTTTTACAGATAATGGAACTGAAGCAAAGAGATTGAGACCAAACTTGTGCCTACTAATTTCGGGTGCTCAAGATAATAAGACTTCTAGCACCTGACTTTGCGGAATATGTGGGGTATGAAGTGCCTTAAAAATGCTGAAAGAACAGTTCCTGCTGCCTGTTAGCTCTGTTTTTCAGTGTTGGTCACTTCTACAAAGCAGTCTCTTGGGCTGTGCACTTGGGAAATGAGAAACACACAATTAGTGGCCAACAGCATCTAATGTGATGCTGACTCACCCAGCATCACATTAGAATCTTGTGGCAGGGGCAGGGAGAAGAATCAGTTTCTCCAGGCTGACATTAAACTTCCCCAGTCCTAAAGGACATTTTTCTTTTCCACAACTCCCTACATTATGCACCCCACACTTTCTCACTTCTGTAACAAAAAGGCAGGAGCTTCTAACAGCCTCCTTCACTACACAGTCCCAGAGCGCAATCCAGCTTGTATGCTGAATGAGATTGAAGTCCTGGGGGGAAAAATAGTATGTGATTGTGTAACCAAAGACTGTACCAGAATTCATAAGCAGGGGGAAAAGGAATTAAAATTGTGGGAGCAACTTTAATTCTGGTATTTTCAGACTTGTGCAAATGTGAAACCTAAATATCCTTTAAACATTGTTCTTTTCACATAATTTCCAAGGTGTACATGTGGGCATGTGTATGTTTAAGTAACAGGAAAAGATGGAACTTATTGTGTAGAACCAAGCTGATCTACTCACTTTCTTTGGTCATCATCACAACCTTTAAGTCCGCACCAGGACTTCTACTCCTTTGAGCTGATATAATAATTGATGGAGGATAACAGCCTGCTAGTGGTATATAGATTTGCCGCTAAAGGGATGTGATGCACTTATTTTGCCAATAGATTTCACATGTATTTATGGAAGGGGGTTGTTGACTTAAGAATCTTAGATGTTATTCCAGACTTTAAAGTGTTCTTTAACAGTAAAATTATCCTGCCCCATCCCCTACCAGGTCCCCTGTCCTCCCCAGACTCGTCACCTTTCTCATCTGCTCTTGCCTTCGCTTTGCTCCTTGCCCCTCCTCAGTTAAGAGACTCCTTCTTGACCATACTACCTGGGCACCAGTAGCAAGAGCATTGACAGGACAGGAGGGGCAGTCACTATGCTCTTGCTTGGCACTACAATGACCCCAGACAGCCGAGAAGAGCAGTCATTGGGAGGGATCTGGTTAGCCCTGGATGAAGGTGAGTTTGTATGCATGAAGCATGTTCAGTGCTGTTGCCACAGAGCTCTGTGGAGATGGAACTGTCCCAGTGCAGAAGGGGCTGTTCAGATGCATTTGCTCTTGGGCATTAACAAACAGCTACTGAACTTGTACACAGGTTTACCCTTGACCTAAATTTAAATGGATTTTTGTGGCATGCTGAAAAGCAATCTTGCAACTCCAGAGCAGCTCCTCTGGCAAACTTCAGGCCTTTCTTTCTTTCAAAGCCTGGACATTCAGTGAATAAAATGAAATGGATGTAAGAAGTTTTATAACATTGGACAACACATTTTCCCTGACTTTATTCCTGGAAATAGCTGAACTGTTTTTGCTGAAGTTTAAATAATTATAGCTGAATAATTAAGCATGGTAATCATCCCCCAAACAGTTAGTTTGTCAGTGTTACTAGGAAATGAAAATGGGCTCTTGTAAAGGAAAGTGTTAGCCAAACTTAACTACAAGGTGTTTCTGCCAGTTCTACCTTGTTAGTCTACATCCACAATAAGCTAAATGATGCACTCTGCTTTGAGTGCCTTTTGTCTCCTCTGCATTGCAAAGTGCTGTCCTGTGTTAAATCAGGGAAGGCAGCCAAGATATGCTATCAGTGATAGAAGGCAGATGTGGAAATGCATTGCAGTGTGACAAAGTTTAAAAGGCTTAAAGGTAGCTAAAGGTGAGGGAGGGAAGATTTAAGAGCCGTAATGGAGCAGAGAAGTGTTTTTGGCGGAGGCTGTTTCGGTCAATGAAAGATGCAACAGATCTTGTACCACTACAAAACTAGAGGGAGTGTCTAGGAGGCTATGCTGGTTGTCTAAGGAGACTGGTACCTGTGGTATTGAATCCTGGAAATTAGGATTTGTGATTTAGTAAGCCCTTTCTCATCTCTTAGGGGCCAATTCAACTTTGTCTCCTGTGGTACACTATGTAGCATTGTGTCAAGACCACCTTGTCACATGTTGAAGTTTTTACCACTGCCTTGGGAAGCTGCTCCACAGCTTTGAGTCTCATGGGTGGGGAGTGGAACCTACCTAATCTTCAGTGAGAGAGAGCAGTTTTTGCAGCTTAGTTGCAGCCAAAGAATTGATTTTTGTGGTCATTTTGGCTTTGTGCTACCCTGCCATCCTGCACTTCTCAGGCGGGCTGCAAGGCCAGGCCAGAGCAGCAGCAAGGATCACTGGGGAGTCAGCAATTTATTTGTATTAAGTTGGGATTTTGGGGGTTGATTTCCTGGGAAATTGTGGCCAATACCATTTTCCCCAGCAATTATAGAGATTGTGGTTTTTCATGGTTTCCACAAAAATTGCAAAACTACCATTTAAGTAGGTCCCCTACTCATGGACTGTAGTGACTACTTCCCCATTTTAACCCTTTAAAACTGGTGTCTTTCCTTGGTGTGCATCTCCTTCAGATATTTGTGGATTCTACAGTAGTGGTTGAAATATGAAAGGGGGGAAGGAAGGGTCTTCACGTAGGGTTTGGGATGATCTGTGGTTTGTTAGGATGTATGATAGAAATTGGGATTCCACTGCATAATTTTGTTTCTTCCTGGTGTGGTATGTGACCACCTTCCACAGAAGGGAAAGCAGGGAGGGGGAGATGAGAACTGCACTAGGGAATGATGAGGGCACAATTTGGAGCTCCCCTGAATAGCAGATGACACTTCAAAAGAAATGATTGACCTCTCTGTGTCAGAGCTCTGATGGCTCTTTGGCCTAATCACTTATATAGTTACTGGATTGAAGAAGGCTATTTAAGTAGAGTTTCTCTCCCATATTATGCATAAACCAGGAGCTGGAAGGGGCTGGTCTCTTTATCCAAGAAAATAAGAGAATTAGGAAAAGCAGATGTTACATGTTCAAGTGAAATATTCCAATAGAAAATCCATTTGTTTTTTGCATTGCTGGAGATGGAGATGGGACTCTTATAAAAATCTATGCTGTGTGAATGACACTTTAACTTGGTGATCTTATCTTTGAGTGGGCTTTTGGGAAGAATAGGCTCACACCATAGTGAAAGTTGTTTCATTCCTTTTCACCAGAACTGATCCCTATGCATTGGCATTTAAACATCTGTTTAGCACTGCAGCATTTTGGGGGCAGAGTAGTGTTTCTTAAACGTATCCCAGCAGCAACTGCAACAACTTATCTTTTTTTCCTGAGCTGTGTAATTTTTTTTGTTAACAATTTCTCTCTGTGTACATTTCAGATTTGTGCCATCATTGGAGGAACATTTACTGTGGCTGGGATCCTCGATTCCTGCATCTTCACAGCTTCTGAAGCCTGGAAGAAGATCCAGCTAGGGAAAATGCAGTAGCAATGACATTTTTACCCAAGTCTCCAAGGGGCAGGAGTAAAGAATGAGAAACCTACCACTACCTGTTTTTTGTTTTCTCTCTTCTATTTGATTGATTTAAAATGATATTTTTTTTCTTTAGTCAAGTTGTTCAGTCAAGACCTTTACAGCACATAATTAATCCCCTGTGTTAAAGTTCCAAAAGTCATCAGCTGGGCTTGGATTTCCACCCCTTGTCCCAAAAAAAATTCATAATATAACCTTTGGCATTAACAAAATAACTTCTCTGGATCCTATAGTATGATGACAGTTTTAGTGTCTAGGAGGTTCCTGAGGCAGTGTGTGACTTAGTAGGGGGCAGAAAAGAGCTCTTTAATTCTGTCAGAATTGCATGAGAACACTATTGCTTTTTAATGAAGCTAAATTATATATTTGGAAGAAATTCCACCTCTTGTGCCAAAAAATTGGGTGTATCCGTTGATAGTTTCCACAGTGAATCTTAGTAGCAAAGGGCAGAAGTGACTTTGGCAAGTGGTTTTTTGGCTTATTTCAAAAGCTCTTCTCTGTGGGTGTTTGCCCCCTCTAGTGAAACGACAAGTATGACAGACCTTCCCCTGGTGGTAACGCTGGGTGGCTGGGGGAGGGATTGGGCCTCTCATGTACCCTGAATGAAAAATGTTTTCGTTTTTCCTCATAAACTGAATATCCAGTCTTGTGTTTACAGGTGGCATGAAGTAAAAACCAAACTGAATAACACTTTTATGTGGCCTTTGTTTTGAAGGGGGATAGTTTTGTAGCATTAGCTTGTACCCTTTCTCCTGCCTTTTTTTTTTTTTTAAACATGGCGTATCCATCTGTCTAGCCTGCAACTTGATTGAATTTGGAGTGATCACCCATGCTTGCTCGGACATGCCAGCTTCTGGCCTTGCTCTGTGTGCGTTCTCATGTGTATGGTACACATCTGCAGAGCACAGGGAGCATGTCTTGTAGGGGCTTGAGGTGCCTGAATTCCCCGTTTTTAAAAACTGTTTAGCACGTCATTCCTAGACTGACTGTTACTGACACCCTCTGTTTGCCCGCACAGCAGGTACAGCACAGGTGGTTGCAGGGCAGCCTTTTCCCCACAGACTGGTTCCTGCCAGTGGTTGTGTGTACAAGGGAAGATTCATGCTCATCCATTCAAGACTTGACCTCTGAGACCTCCAGCAAAATGAGGCATGAGGGGAGATTACTGCCAGATGCAGTTTCTATGTGTTGTGGACATCAGTCTGCAAGGAATTAAACTGAAACCTATAGGCTCATTTTCCATAGGCTGCTGCACATGCCTTCAATGTAATGATCTTTGCATGTTTTGTAAATTATACAACCTGAGGGGACACATTTTAAGTGTTCTTGAATCGATGCAAATCATGAACAATAAGCCCTAAGGTTACTATCAAGTTTTATCAATTCTACGGGGGGGTTTGATTGTCTTATCTTTGGCCTTGGACTTATCCAAATCCTACATAAATGGATCTTGAATATTAAGTATTGATTCCAGAAACATTTCAGCATCCCAAATATTTGTCTGTTGAAATCATGTCATTGCTTTTGAGGTAGGGAAGATAGCTGCTGGTTTTTATTTTATTTAAAAATATATATATTTTTTGCCCTGTAGTAACTTCTGTAAACTGACAGCATTTGAATATGTCCCTGTTCTTATGGACTGATTGCTATTGTTTTAGATGTAAACTTGATCTTGTAACTTCTGTATCTGTTGATGTATGGGTAGATTTTATACATTTTTTTTCATTTACAGAATCAACTTGAATATGATACTCTTGTCTTCATTTGTGCGTGTGTGTGTGTGTATGTTTTGCCCTATTGGTGCTCTCAAGTGTGCTGCAGAAGCACTCTAGATGTATCTTAAACAGTTAAGGTTACAGAACACTTCCATTACAGAGCTGTTTTACAGTTCAGTTTGAAAATTACCATTTTTATGCCTCTGATTCCTGCCACCCACTCTCTCTTTTGTAAACTTCAGATAAAATGTCAGTAAGTGAGGCAAGGGGCCATGTGGGGAAATATAGCAGGTATATGTGTAATCATGTATTATGATAGTGTCATTTAATTACATATGCTAGATAGCAGGGGGTCTTGAGAAGATTGTGTAGACAACCTGGATTCCAGCAGTTCCTTATTTCTGAGCATTTCTCTGCAATCTTATTAAAAGAACTGTACTCTTTTTGGATATAATTATAAAGAGAACCATTTCCAGCGGCTTCTTGTTCCACAAGCTTTGCGAGATGAAGTCTTTTTTGTGGGCTTTTAATTTGCAAATAGTTTGTGTTCATTTTAACAAGCTATCACAGATCTCACAGTACAAAAATTGTAGTTGCATTGACCTGGATGGAAAGTTGAAACATACAGTTTTCATGAATTTCAGTTGACACTGATTTGTTTCTGGGGCAGAAGACAGGATTTGATCCTAGAAAACAGTGAGTGGTCTTAACGCACCCAACCCCCACAATGGGAGATGAGTGCTTAGCACCTTACAGGTTGTACTCAGAACTTTCCATGTTTCTTTTCTGTGTTGTGCACCTTGCTGTTAAAAGAACAGAAACAGACCCACCAGTTCCAACCCCCCCCCCCCAACCTTTTGTCTGAATGCCTAGTAATACCAGCTCATGAGCACTAGAACCCTCTGGGTTGGCCGAATGAGACAGTTCATCAGAATGAAGGGAAGGGGAATGTGAGAAATAGAATGATGTAAATACTACTCATCTGCATTTCCCAAGTTACAACATTTCTATTAACTTTCGATTTTGTTTATTAACAGCCAAGTGTCTTGCACTGTGTACAGTACACTGAAAAAGGGCCAGAACCTGCCAACTGGCAATTGATCTCAAGCCTGTGGTTAAACCTAGTTTCCCTAGAAGGACAGAGCTGTGTATGAACTCCTTTAAAGAAAATTGAAAGTACTGCAGAAGAAATCTAAGTATTGCAAGCCATCAGTTTAGAACAAATGTTGCCTATCCTTTTTGTGTGCGCCAGAATAGCTACAGTGTGTAGTACTACTCATTTGAGGATTTCCCCCACCTGACAAATCTTTATTACCCTTGTAATATTTCCCTTGATATTGAGAGTATTTGTATCAGGATTCATCAGAAGTACTCGACTTCAGAAAAATCTGAAACTGGATTTACTGAACATGTCTATGGCCCAACTGTGTCTGTGCAGTGTTAAGGAAACAGGGGAAATCATGGGAGTGTTGATGAAAATATTGCTTCTAATTTTCTTTAAAAACAAACAAAAAACTTGGGAGGAGTTAAACTCAGCAAAAGCAGGAAGAAATGGAGAACCTGGAGCAGTCCCTTACTTGCTTCATTCTGCTGGGGCAAATAGCTTTCTGCTTCTTGATTGTGGTGGAGGCAAGAGGCCAGAAAACTGTCTTTATTTTTGTGCTGTGCTGGCCAGTCCCCAGGAGTGTTCCCACAACTTTGCTCCAGAGCTGTAGTGCTCTCACACTTCCCCTGTGCTCTGTGGTGCTGCACCCTTGTCATTCTATGCTGAGGATATAAAAAGGTAAGAGGCTTGGCTGCTACTACCACTCGGTAACCTCTCCACCAACAACCTGTATGTTGTTGGACTGTCTGTTTCTTTTCTCCCATTCTTCCTCCATTTTCCTGTACTTAAATTTTCCCTTGTGCTGTTTCTCTTCCTTTGAGTCTCCCCATCCCTCCCAGGGTACAGGAATCCCAGCTAGAGGAGCCCTGTGTATGATGAAACTTTGCCCTAGGGCTGTTGGTTGTAGCCGTGTTGGTTTACGGGCATAGGCAGACAAGGGTTTTTGTGTAGGTGTGACATCTTTTATTAGACCAACCTAAACAGTTGGAAAGATTCTTCTTTGCAAGCTTTTGGGCACAACCACCCTTCTTCAGGCAGCGGGGCTTTACTCCCTATGCACGTAGAGATTTTCCCTCGTCCTGAAGAAGGGTGGTTGTGCCCAAAAGCCTGGAAAGAAGAATCTTTCCCACTGTTTAGTTTGTCTAATAAAAGATGTCACATCAACACAAAGGACCTTGCCTGTCCTGGTCCCGGCACCCCAGCTGCAAGTGGCTCTGGCACCCGCCAGGCGGCGTTATCTGTTTTACTGCTCAGTCAAACGTGGGCGCTTCCTGTTGGCGAAGTCTCGCGAGAGCTCGGCGTTCACATGGGCCGGCGGAAGCCGCGTCTGCTCCTTTTTCCGGGCGGCCATAGCGGAGCCTGCAACGGGGTAAGGGCGCCGCGGGCGGGGTAGGTTCCATCCGCCGCCATCCTCTCTGCGGGGGCCCCGGGCGGCGCCTGGCGCCGTGGTGGGGGCCGGGCGGCGGGCCTGGCGGCGCCACAATGGGAACGGGATTGGGGTGCGGCACCGCCGGGAGCGAGTGGGGCCCGGGGCGGGCTGCAAATAACCCGGCCCTGCGATCCGGCGCTTTGGTCGCTCCCACCCTTGGCGTCCCGTCTTCGGACTCGCTCCCGCCTTGCAGAGGCCTCGGGCCGCTCCCGGTATCTGGAGTAGCCCGAGATCCTGCAGAGTTGCGTTTGGCCGAGGAGCGGTTGGCTGGTTGTCGCCCCGGATCCCGGTGCCTTACAGAGCGATTCCCGTGGCACCCCGGGGGGCTTGGAGATCCTCCCAAGGCCCTTCATGGGAGCCCTAGTCGGTGTGCAAGCATGATCCCCATGTTCAACCCAGGGGCTTCTCATAGGAACTTCTTCACGGTTGGGTGTCCAGACTGTGGAATAAGCTCCCTCCAGAGGTGGTGCAATCACCTACCTTGGAAATCTCCAAGAGAAAACTGAATGGTCACCTTACTGGTGTCACCTGACCAGTTGACTTTAGTGCCTAGTGCCGGGTGCTGGACTCAATGATCTTGCAAGGTCCCTTCCAGCCCTGTACAGTTTATGAACCCCCAGCATTAAAGCGCTGCCCTGGCACAGTCTGTCTCTGTAAGGGAAGAATTACACCTGTTATTTTTTTCTAGTCAGAAAAGCAAGCAAATAGCAAGGCTCACGGTTTCATAAGGCTGCTTCACAGGTATTAGCCTTGAGAATAAAATAGTTGAGAAGCACTGATGTTATAACACTAATAATTTAGGGTGTTAAAAGTATTATTCTAAAAGCCCATGGACAGAGCTGAGTTAGCAAATCTGTTATTCTGTTCAACTTAGTTTGCTTTTTAGTAAAAGTCTCTACATTGTATTGTTTAACTTTGGATACACTGTCTAATTATAACTGTACTTAATGATAATTGTCATTATCATACTTTACTGTCTTAGGTGTACAGTGAGTTTTGAACCTTAAACCATATTCTTCAGTAGTGCTATAGACTACCTGAGAAATTATTCTCTACCTGGTTTCTTGGGCAGAATGTTTTCTTTGCATTAGTTGAGAAACTGCTAGAGTTAGGATTGCACATTGCAGATTTTTAGGTGGAAATTTAAAGAAAACAGTTAAAGGGACCTTTTGAGATTGTGGGCCTTTTTGCGTTAGATGTAGGCCAACTTGAACACTATCAGACTATTATGTATAGAAGCCTTTACACTTGCATTGTGTTTGTTTGTGTAGTCAAAATGAAGTTCAATCCTTTTGTGACTTCGGATCGCAGCAAGAACCGCAAGCGGCACTTCAATGCGCCTTCTCACATTCGCAGGAAGATAATGTCTTCTCCCCTTTCCAAGGAACTGCGGCAAAAATACAATGTCCGCTCTATGCCCATCCGAAAGGATGATGAAGTCCAGGTAAATGCCTGTTTTGCCCTCATGTAGTGTTAGAGCCTTGTAACTATTTTGTTTTCATGTAGTAGTAAAGTGGGACCAGTCAAGGCAGGTATGGGATGGAGCTGCAGCTTGCCTGGGAGGCACAGGGCGGACGGGGTGGCCTCCGCTGCTGCATGCGGCTTATCCAGAGGCAGCAAAGAGGTGCCGTCCCAGCTGGGTGAGTGCTGGCAGGGCATAGTCTCCCCTCCCAGTGCCGGAGCGTGGTGCAGCCCTGGTCTTGCCTGCCCTGTGCAGATTCAGGGGCACTTGGCTCCCCTCCGCACCCCCAACAAGCAGTGGGAGCTACCTAATAAGCAACTCCTGGATCAGCGGCAAGAGCTGCCCCCATGGCCCCTGAACAAGCTGTGCTTTTGTTCCATGCCCCCCACAACCTGGCTGAGCAGTGATTGCCCCAGTCCCTATCCAGCCCCTACCCCAATCCCTCCTTCCCTGTGGGGGTATTGATCTGCCTCCTCCCCATACCTCTTCCCTCCCCTTCCACCACAACAGACTTACCAGCTGGACGCAGCTGTATTGAGCATTGTAAAGTTGAAACCCATGTCAGAACCTTGAAACGTGGTGTAGGTTTGAAAAGGTTGTAGGTGCTGTTCGTTGTAAATCGAAAAGTCTTAAGTTGAGGACTGCCTGTACACGTGTTTTGGGGTGGGGAGGGAGCAGCCCCAAGAGCTGCTCTAATTAAAGTGCCCAGAGTGCCTTGTTTATCAGCATTCCCATACTTAAAAATGACAGCGGGGACACTTTATGTAAAGTTCATTTGAAGTGCCCCCACTGCCACTTAAGCATGGGGATGCTGATGCAGGAGATGGTGGAAGACTGCTGGCATGCAGCAATTATCATGCTACAGCAGACTCAATTAATTGTAATTACAGTATGTTGGAGCAGCCTCGCTGCTCGTGTATAGGTGCCCTGTATTGGAAGCTTCATGTGAGACAAACTTACATTGAAGGAGCTGCTTTTCCTTCAGTTTAAATCATCAGACACTTAACCTTTCTTTTTTGGTACTGCACTTGCAGTAAAGATGCAATTTCCTACCATTTTTGTGCCTTGCTGAACATTATGTTGTCTGGAGTTTGACTGCAAGATGTTATTGTAGTGTACACATGCAAGGAGCAGAACTGGGATTTCAACCTGGGCAGTTTTGAATCATGCACGTGGTTAAGATCATGATTTTCAGGAAGGTGCTATTTCCAGTAGTGGAATCTATAAAATTTTAATAATCCTTCTGTTATTTTTCAGGTTGTCCGGGGACATTACAAAGGTCAGCAGATCGGAAAAGTAGTCCAGGTATACAGAAAAAAGTACGTCATCTACATAGAACGTGTACAGCGTGAGAAGGCCAACGGCACAACTGTTCATGTGGGAATCCACCCTAGCAAGGTATGGTGCATAAAGCAGAGGAACTGAAATGCCCACGGGGGACTCTGAAAGGAAACAGGTGCAGCCTGCTGAGGTAGAATGCTCTCCTAGCATGGAGAATGGCCTGAGAAGTAACAGCTTCAGCATAACTGAGCAGGAAGGACATATTAGCATGGTCAAAGCAGGGAACTAAGAGCTACAACTCCTAGGCCACGCGTGCCAGTTAGTGGCACACAGATGTTTTTCTTGGTATGCCAGGAGATGCAAGAGGAAATTGTTTTAAAAATATATATTTAAGTGGCTGCTCCAGCCTCTGTGGAGCAGCCACAGGTCCCAGTGTCACGGCAGAAAAACACAGCCAGGGACGCTGTCTGCATTCTGCTGACCCTGTCCCCAGGCTGTGCCCCCCAGCCCCTGGAGGGGAGCTGCAGGGGGCTGGGGCCCAACCAGGTGCTAGGGTAGGCTGCTGTGCCAGAGGCTCATAGCTGACTCAGCCCTGAGTGCTGCCCCTGGCAACTGTTCCCAGGGTTCAGGGGGCTCCTGTGGCCAGGCCTCCTTACCAGAGGTGGCTCTAGTCCGCTATACTGGGCCACTATGCTGCTTTGCCTGGCACACAGGGAGGCTGACCCAGGAGCCTTCCAAGCCCAGTGTCTTGGCTCTGTCAGGCAGCGTTCCCTCATGGTCAGGGCAGCTGCGGCCCATCCCTGTGAAGCTGTACAAGCCAGACTGGGTGCCTCTGTCTGCTGTGGCCTGAGCTCTCAGAGCCCTGGGGCAGCCCCCACTTCCTGCCTGGCCCCACTCTAGCTGCTGCGTTGAGGTCCTGGCTGGGCCAGGCAGCCTGCCGCACCTCTCCGCACACTTACTTCTTTTTGCACTGCCTGGACGTGAGCCCGATCCCACTGTGGTGGGACAGGATGTCCATCTGCCTGAGATGGGCCAGGACTTGCCCACCTGCTGGGAGCCTCCAGCATTGCGGCCCTCTGCATCGCCTGACCAGGCCCTGGCTTCGCCCACCTGCAGCTTCCCTCCAGGGGCCAGGGTCTGGGCAGGTGCTGCAGAGGGCCACTATACTGGAGGCTCCTGGCCAGCTCAGCTCCAAGCATTGCCCAACGGCAGCTGTTCCCAGGGCCTGAGGGGCTCCTGTGGCTGGGCCCTTACACTGGGGGTGGCTCCGGCCCACTCTCACTGTGCCCAGCATGCAGGGAAGCTGAGCCTGGAGCTGGGAGCCACGCAAGATTGGCGTCCCTTCATGGGCAGGGGGATTGCAGCCTATCCCTGCAGAGCTGCACGGGACAGGCCACAGCTTGAGTGCTGCTGGGTGCCCCCAACCATTGCAACCCAAGTCTGCGGAGCCCCGGGAAACCTCCTGCCTCCCACCCAGCCCCCTCTTTCCTCTAACTAACTGCCACCTTCTCAAGGGCCTGGCTGAGCTGACCTGCCCATATCTCCCCCTGCTTCTGCTTCTCCCCATTCCCTTTCCGCTAGCCAGCCTGGACTCTACCCCGAGTGCCCAGCCTCGGCATTCCGGTGCTGCCCTTGCCCAGATAGGACAGGACATCTGTGTGCCAAGCCCCAGCTGGATCCCTCCTCCCAGCCCTGGGCTCGCCCACCTCTGGAACTGTCAGGGAGGCTTGAGCACCTTGGTCATAGTGGCTGCTGTTGGTGTAACTGTCTCCCTCCACCAGATACTGCCTTGGACCAGTGGGCACGAGCCACAGTCGATAGTGACAGGAGATGTGGCTGGTGAGGAACATGCCCTCTTTTTTTTCCTTTTTTCTCTCCTTTCTTTCTCTATCTTCTCTTCTCTCCTTTTCTTTTTTCTCTCCTTTTTCTTTCTTTTCTTCTCTTCTCTCTTTCTGTTCTTTTTTCCTCTCCCCTCTTTTTGTCTCCTTTTTCTGTTTTTTTTTCTTTCTATTATTTTTTTGCCCTCCCTTTCTCTCTCTCCTCGTTTTTCTTTTCACTTCTTTCTTTCTCGTCTTTCTCTCCCCTTTTTTCTTTTTTTTCTTTCTCTTCTCTTTTGTCATCTTTTCTATTTTTGCTCTCCCCCTTTTTGTCTTTCCTTTTTCCTTTTCTTTTTTCTTTCTCCTTTTTTCTCTCATCTTTCTCTTTTCTTTCTTTCCCTCTTTTTTCTCTCTCATCACAACATGCTTAACAAAAAAGAATACACAACAACAAAAGTAGTATATGATGTGTTATTTATTTATTAGAAAAACCGTTATTTACTGTAAAAAAGAAAAAAAAAGCAATCTTTATGATTAACTATATTAGCATGCAGTGCATCGTGCCATGTATACCTCCCCCCCACCTCCTGGTTTTGTTTTTCTGGCATGCTGGCACTCTGACACCTTACAAGGTAGACATTGCAGTTGTTACAGCACTCTGGCCAAAAACGTTTCCTGCCCCTGTCCTAGACTGTTTTCTGTTGTGTGTGATATGATTTTAGAGAAGTTGCCTAAGGTGAACTGCAGGCTCTTAGTAAAGTAGAAAAAGGCCTTTAGAAGAGTTTGGCTGTAGTGAAAGGTAGAGCAAAACATTAGTCATGTATTTCTTTAAAATATCATTGCTGAAGCTAAGATTTTGTGGGAACATCTCTGCAGTGGTTCATTCTTACAAAGTGGACTGATCTGCTACTGGTGATGTTACACGTGAGAAATGTCTAAATAGACACTCCCTCAAATGAATAATGCAGACTAAAAACCACTGGCTAAATCTGGCTTCAACCTAGCAGGGTTTATAAAGATGTCAGTGAAGACAAAGCAAATGCTTATTTAGTTTATTATGTATAAAATAAAAAGGTAGGGAATAACAGAACAGGCCAGAATCTAGTTTGAATGGGATATAACAAGATTTGTTTTTGCCTGGACCACATTGCCCAGGCAGGTGTACTGAAGTTGGTGAGTGAAACCCAGCTCCAGCAGGTTGCAAAAAGCCCTCCTACCAGGCTTCATGTACAATAGAGAGAACAAGGTCATTTCTGAATGAACACACAGACTTGTCCAATAATGTTGCCTGAATTTAGGTAGTATTATGACGGGAATTGCATGTACCTCAACAGCACCTGCTGTAGAGGTATTATATCTATTGCAGTGTATAAGTTCTTAATTTGTACTCATTAGCACAGTGTCTGTGTATCTTTCAGAGCTATATCAAGCATTGTGACTAACGTCTGTCACATTGGTTCTGTAATTTTTCCCTAGTTGTGGGAGGGATGCATATGGTGGAATATTTTATTAAATGTAAATATTTTAAGCATTTGCTCTTGTTCAGAGAAGACGAGGTCAAAAAAGTGCCTAGCACTTAAAGTAGGAGGAAGAGTGAATTTCTGTGGAGGTTCAATCCAGTTTGAGCCAGCCCTGGGACTGCTCTTTTTTTCCATAAAGTGTCAGCTGTAAACACGGAAGGGGGGTGGGGAAGGACTTTCTAATTGTGCTGTGACCTTGCAGTAGAATAACTGGGCAGCTTTCTGCATGGGTGTCAAGCAGGAGGTTTCCTTCATATTTCAGTTATGCTACATTTTATGCTTTCAGAGTTAGCAGGAACAGAATGAAACAGGCTAGAATTATACAACTTTACCGTAGATCTGTTATGCAGTTGTAAGGTCTAGATTCTTGAATTTTTTTTTTAAGCAAGTGTCAATGTGTTGCATGCTAGGAGAAACAGACCGCATCTCAGTAGCTCACCTTTTTGGCTTCACAGATTTTCCTCATGGCTTTTATAGCACTCCTTCCTGTAATACCCAGGCATTTTAATTCCCTGCTAATTGTGGAGGGAAGGAAAATAGTGCAGGTAGGCTGGAAGCTGGAGTCACTCTTACTATGAAATAATTTTGGCAAGCTAGAAAAAAATTAGTCTCGTCAAGTAATCATTACTGTATCCCCAGGTTAATGAGTCTTAAGTGCCTGGCTAAACTATAGCTCTTTGACAGCAGCCATGTGTCTTTTGGCAGTGTATGCAAGGGCTGGTGAATCTTAGCTCAAGGAAGAAGACCAGTAAAATGGTAACTGGAATGTCACTTGCTGTTATCAGCAAGAATCTTGTAATGGGTCAGCGTAAAATTTATATTTTGAAAATAGTCTGTGTGTTAAATAAGTGCATGGGGCTGCACTTCCTTTTGCTATATCAGTAGCATTTTAACAGCCATTGGGTACCCAGTTTGGGGGAATACTTTGGCACTTGGCAAAGGAGAAATCAGTATTGTGAATCCTTTACCTTAACCTTATTTTGGTACTTTTAATAGTGACGGAAGCTTTCTCGGAAAGTTATTACACATTCTCAGAACTGCAGCTGATTATATAGATTGTGAAGTGGCCCCTGGATCAGAATTCTGTGCTGCATCCCACTTTGATACAGTTTGTTAGTTTGATTGGTTTTATCAGGTAACATTCTTTATTGGAGAAATCTCAATGCAGTGGAGCAGGTTTAGTGATGGATCTTAAAGGAAAGGAAGGGTGCATGCTCTCTCTTTTTAACTGAAAAACCACTGTGTTGATATGACCTCTGGTATAGTGGAGCTTTGTTTTTTGTTTTTTTTTTCTAGTTTCATTCCTACAGTGGTTGGACATTTTGGATTGCAGCCACTTCAGCACCAAGAAAAATCCTGGCTGCAGCTATGGCAAAACCAGTTTAAAATTAAAATACAGTTTATTCCAGCACAAAGGCATTGTCAGTTTCTGAACACTAATTATTCTAGAATCCTGTGTAGCTTGATGTTTGAAATGTGCGTGGACATCAGTATCTGGGCTAAAATATGTAGGTGGTAACCCTGGAAAATGAAGTTTGGATGCATTGCATGAGAGGAGCCAGTGGGTTCACCATTGCTCTTGTCACATGTTCCATTGCATTGGCACTTTTCTGCCAGATTGCAGGTACGTAAATACATCTCGTCTTGTCTTCTAGGTGGTGATCACGAGGCTAAAACTGGACAAAGATCGCAAGAAGATCTTGGAACGTAAAGCGAAATCTCGCCAGGTTGGCAAGGAGAAAGGCAAATACAAGGAAGAAACCATTGAAAAGATGCAGGAATAAAAGTCTCCTGTGTGACACCATTAAAAGAAACTGCTAAAACAAAATCTGTTGTTGTGTGTTCTGCTTCTGGAAGTCTTTAATACATGAACTGGTGTTCAAATCCTCCTGCTGTTCTCAAATTTCAGTACTTGGTACTAAGAAGATTGTTTCTATTATATTACAAAATACGAGCTTTCAAAAGTTTTAAATAAAGATATTTTTTCATAATGTATTGTTCTTTGAAAGCTTTTACAAGTAATTGACCACATTTAGTACTGATGTAATACTTTGTACATACAGCTCTTGTATTGTCAGCACCCCCCCCAAAAAAGTGTCAGTAAAGACAGACTCCCTGTACTGAAGATTTTATGATCAAAGTGAGAAGAGCTGTCCCCAAAATCCACCATCATCTGTAGCAGCTGAATTAGAACAAGCAGGAAGACTGGTACTTGGACCCCTGCACTAATCAGTTGTTTCTTAAATTTATATTTTTAATAAAAGTTCATTACATAGTTGCAAGAATTCTTGGAGTAGCAAAAAACTATTTGTTTCTGACCATGGCCTGCACTTCCTACTTTCACAGGCAGGTGAAGCAGGCTTCAGTTTTACCTTACCAAACTTTGCTATTTCCTTTTTGTCATAAAGGAGGCAAAACCACCCCTGTAACCTTGTGTGCCAACATTTTGACTAACTCCTTTCTTTAGAAAGAAATTAATACACAAGTGTAACAGAAATCGCAGAAATCGATACAACAGATATAACAGAAATCGAGTCCAGTGTATGTACTCGAAATGCATGTACTTGAATTAATAACGAGTTTTCTGCCTGGGTGCAGAAGAGAAGGGGAAACACCGGCCAAGTGTTGTGCATCTAAGTGCGATGTCGTTAGTGCTGTGCAGTGACGGCTCTGGAGAGCCTGTACGCTGCTACAAAACGCAGCTTTGCGCTGCGCAGTTGCTTGATCGCATTTATTTGCCCGATTCCTCAGAAAACGCTGTCTTAGGACGGGGTTTCTGTAAGCAAAACCCTGCTCGGAGCTGCGCCAGGCAGCGCGATGGCGCTGAGCCGTGGCCGACTGGCGCCTTCGCTCCCCGACCCACGTGCCGCTCACGTGACGTCCTTAGGCTCCGCCCCTTGAGGTGCCTCCCTTGGGGGTGGGGGTTGCAGAAGTCAGCGCCTTACCTCCCACTTTCCCCTCGCTCGGGGCGGGGACGGTGGTAGCCAATGGTAGAGAAGCAGGGAGGCCGGCACCGCCCCTTTCCCCAATCACGTGGGCTCCTGAGAAGCCTCACGCTGGCGTGACGCGCCGGGTGCGGGTTGGGCGGCGGCGTGGGGGGCGGAGCGCTGTGGCACAGCTGCGGCGGCGGCGCTGGGGAAGGAGGAAGGGAGCTCGCGTAGCCATGGCGTACAGCGGCCTGGCGGTGCCCATCATCGTCATGAGCGTTTTTTGGGGGGTCGTCGGTGGCGTCCTGCCCTGGCTCGTGCCCAAGGGGCCCAACCGCGGGTGAGTGGCCCTAGGCCAGGCCTGCCTGCGGGTCCAGCCCGGAGAGGGCTCGAGGCCAGGCCTCAGGGCGCTCGGCCCCTCCTTACGGCTTTAGCCGGGGTCCCGAGTGCCCTCCTCGGCCCCGGGCGCTGAATTAGCACTCTAATTAAAACTATTAAAATATTGTAAAAACTGTGACGTTATTATGATTTAAAAACGTAGCTTTGTCTTAGTGGCAGTAGCTTGCCCTGGCGTTGCGCCCTCTGCCCGCGGGTGGTCCCGGGCCAGCGCTCGCCTTCCTCGTGCACCCGTATGTGGGTGCTCCTGCCGGACACTTCCCATTTTTTCGGTCGCTTTCCCAGGCGTGGTGCAGAAGTGACTCCTCATCACCCGCCTCTTTCCTTCTTCCCCCACAGGGTGATCAACACGATGCTGGTGACCTGTGCTGTTTGCTGCTACCTCTTGTAAGTACCAGTGCTGCGTTGCGCCCCCTGGGGCAAGTGCCGAATCAAGGTGGTTCATAGGGACATAGGCCTGGATGGGACCTCGCAAGGTCATCTAGTCCAGCCCCCTGCTCACTGGAAGACTCTCTGACTAACCCATCCTAGCCAATGTGTGTCCAACTTGCTCTTGAAAATTTCCAAGGGTGGAGTTTCCACAGTTTCTCTAGATAGCTGGTTCCAGTGCTTGACCACCCTCTGGTGCTTGAGTCACTCGTATAGTGGCTCAGCAGAAAGATAGAGCCTGGACACTTCTGCCAAGGGATCTGTATGGTGGCCTGCTTGATCCTAGCGCTCATTATTATTTAAAACTGCAGTTCAGCTTGGTGTTAGTGTCTAAAATGTCCCTCCAGTACTGCTGCTGAAGTGCCGTTATGGTTCAAAGCCCAGATAGAAGGTTGCTGCATTCACCAGCTGAGTAAATTTTGGGGGAAGGAGTCTTGTACAGGTGCCACAAACTTTTAAGTGACTTTGCAAGTCAGGCTCCCTCAGTGGTCTCAAAAAGCCTCCCTCTGGATGGGGACAGTGTGTTCAACTGAGTCTAGATAAGTGCTTTTGAACTTGACTACTTCTCATCTGCTGACTTGGCATCCTTCAGCACACGCTTCGTGACGGCTTCCCAGTTCTGAAATATCTGTTGACTGCAATAGGCAGTTTATACACAACTGTTGTAGCAGTGACAGGTCACCAGTGCTTAATCTTTATGAAGTTGGGGACCCTTGACTGTTGAAATCAGTGTCCTGCCCCTAGTGTTAGAAGGAATTGTTGTGATAATGCCAGCATCACTGAATGACTGGTTTCCCATAAGATCTTTCCTTGCCTTGGTTGTATCAGAAAGGATCCCAGATCCTATTTCCCATTCTCTCTGCCAACCTGCCATTGTCTGTGCCACTAGTTTAAAGCCCATGTGCAAGGTCCTGAGCACAAGCAGCATCTAGAAGATAGGTTAGCTTGTATGTAGAGACTGCAATGAAAAGCTTGAATTCTGCAAAATGTTTGCTGCTTCTTAAAAGGGCTTTTTGAGTGAGATTAAAGTACCAGGCCATTTTGGCTAAGTATTTTGTTTCCACATAAATATCTGCTGTTATGGAGATTAAATTGGCATCACTTTTTATGGGCATATTTTGCCAGGTACTTTGTTCCTAGGTCAGTGGTATGACAGGTATGCTTGGGAGCGCTCACGCAAACTTTTGCTTACAATGGTACATTGTAATGAACTTGCAATAAATACCTGGAAAAAGAGAGAGAGAGAGATCTTAATATCTGAGGCACTAGGTCCAAGGACTGGCAGCACAAAGCCATCCTTTGAGTGTCTAGTTACAAATAATGCAGGACAGCTTGCTTCAAGAAAGGTCTGTCTTGTTCCATTATGGTCTGGCTTGAGGTTCAGGCTTAGTGGTTTTGGCTTGGTTTACTGCTGTGATATCCAGCATTGTTTTGGTTCAACCTTGTTTATGGTTCAACAGGTTTCAAGTCCGTCTATTCTAAAAATGTATTTACAGAGAGAGGTCTGTACAGAAACAGAGTATCTTGACAACTGAATTTACAATGTATTCATCATTCCTTTGTGAACTTTAATAGTATTGTACTTGTCCACAAAATACATTAACTTAACTAGTTATTGCATCAGCAGTAGAACGCAGCTCAGATCCCTCGTATCACCAGATAGATGGCTTGACATCAATCTTAAAATACTTCTTGCTTGGAGATCCTATTTAATGATTAGTGCATATGGCTTGGGCCACTTCTACTGTTTTGATCGAGGCACAAATAGGTACTATGATGCCAAGTTCTCAAAAACATTATATCGGATGTTCTTACTTAAACCAGATTGTCCCTTGGCTGTCAGGAATTGGTGGATGCAGTATATTTCCATTGCTTTGCTTTACAGAGTGGCTGAGGCTTATATTATGCAAACCTTATTTTGTTAAATGATTCCCCTTATATGCCCAATTGCTGTGACTTCTACTGACTGTATACAAGTGTACAGTCATGAGGTGTTTTCCCAACTTCCTTCCTGTGTCTGAACATATTTGCCAAATCAAAATTCTTAAGTATCCCTAACGTGTTCCTCTTATTTTACTGTTAAAACTTCCTCTGTTTAAACTATAAACAAAGGAAGTCAATGTTATGCTTTGAAATAATGGGTTCATAGTATAGCTGTAGGGGTTTTTGTTTATGATAAGTGCCATATAAATAAAATAAACTAAACGTACTGTCTCTCTGTAGGCAGACATAGTAACTAGGGTGCTGTTTTGGGGTGCCTGTGAATATATACTTGAGTCTTCTTCCCTGGTGAATGGGGCTGTAATGTGTTGTGGAGAAATCACTTAAGCCACCTAGCAAGATGGCTGGCTGCTGTGCAAGCGCCTGGGTGAGCCTGGGCAGCGAGATGCTTTCTTACTAATGAGTCATTGCTGAGTTTGTTTTGAAGGAAAACAGTGGTTCTGCATCTTGAGGTTTGCAGCCCTCTGCCCAATTCTTGCTGTCCCAGCCAGTCTGACATTGTCTGTGCCACTAATTTAAGGCTTGTACATTCAAAGTCCTGAGCCCAGGCAACTCTTTAGAAGTTGGTGGCAGCTGAGGATGTGTAGCATACTAGGAAACAAGGCATGAAGGAGTAACTGATCCAAACTTCTTATCTGTAAAAGGGAAACCTTTATCCCAGTCCTCAAGTAGAAGGGATTGGTTCAGATATTGGTATAACTTAGCACAAGGGTAGGGAACGGTTTTTGGCTGGAGTGCCAAGAAAACCACAATGTCTACCTTGGAAGGTGCCAGAGTGCTGGCATGCTGGAGCCTGGAGCAGCTGTTTGCAGCCTCCCAGCTGCAGCTGGCCCACGGAGCCCGGTCTGCTTGCTGCCTCCCAGCCACCTGCTGGGAGCAACCTGGGGTCCATGGCTGGCAGCCGCTGCTTAGAGCTTGGGCTGGTAGTGGTGTGCCAAGCAAAATGGCCTTGCATGCCATGCTTGGCACACATGCCAGGGGTTGCTGACCCCTGGCTTAGTAGGTGCTGTAGTGGACTGGCCAGTGAAAGATCTACTCTCAACTGTTAAAGAGAGGTAGATAAAGGAAATTAGCTATAACACAAGTAAGCCCAGTGTTTAGGATTATTGTCTAGCTTTCTCCCGTTGCACCTTTGTGAGGACTAAGAGAAGTAAAGTATTGTGTGAATGCTTCAGTCAGGTATTGCTTGAATGCAGTCAGTCATTTGGAATTACATATTTGGATTCAATTCATAGAAATGTATCTGTGAATTAAACCTTTTATATGTAACGAAGTGGAATGTATTAGTTCTGTTGCAGTGTTAGGAAGAAGCTATTGCAAAACCTATTACTGGTATCAAAATGACACTGATATTAGTGCATTGTCTCAAGGGCAGTCTTCTGCCCTTGAAACTTATCTGTGGGTGACAGTGGCTGTCACTTAATTTTCATGAAACTTTTTTTTCTAACTTTTTAAAATTCTGAACTAAACAAAATAGCTTTCTTTTGTGATGGCTCCAGCAGATGCAAAACAACTTCAAAACCTTCTGGCTAAACATTATTTGTCTCTTTGGCATTGGTCAACTGTATCCATCTTAATTAGGTGTGTGCTAGTTTAAGCTCTTAAATAGAAGTTACTTTCACTGATAAATAGAGGAAAGCCATTTACCCTCTGGTCATTTATGTTAAGTTGGTTGCATGAAATTCCCCATCAAACAGCCTGTGCACATGGATGCTTGCACATAGCAGACTGCCAAGGAAGGGCAACCCAAACCTTGGGAGGTGTGTGGGGCATACAGAAAGAATAATGGTAATCGTAACAATAATACTTTTTGTAGGACCTCCCATCTAGAGACTCAGCTTTTTTTTTTTGAAGGCTGGTAGGCATTTGATAGAATAGTTAGGAATAGTATTAGTTTGTGCAGGGTTTTGGACCAACTGAACCTTGAGGTCTCTTTGAGTTGTACAACTCTGTATATCAGGTTTTGAACCCCTTGTGAGGCAGAAGACAGCACCAGGATAGGAGCGCACAGCTGCACTACTTGGATTCAGTGCTGAAATTTAGGAATAATTAATCATTTTTGTCATTGCAGGGGAATTCTAGGTGGGCTGAATGTAATTACCCAAACTGAATCTAAACAGATATCAGAGCTTTCACTCATAACCTGCAGTAGCAGATGGTATGGTCATCCTCTTAGTAAGAGCCAGAGCAGCTAGGATCACTCTGAAATTGATACACTAAAGTGATAAGTTTTTACTTCCTTTGGTAGAACAGGAGGGACTTTCAGCTCCTTGCATACACTGGTTAACTGATGCAGATTAAGGCAGGAGGTATTCTGTGGAATTTGTGGTGGTTTGAAAGTCATACCTGCATTTAATAATACTAAAACAGCACATGATAGATACAGAGACTTGCTTTGTTGTGCACTGAATGCCCCATTTTGTTGGGATACTTCATAAGAAAGAGCAACGCTCTGGAACTGAAACGTGTGGAGAAGTTTTCCATAATCCTGTCTTGGGAGTTCATTGCCCTCCCATCTCCTACTCTGCTTTCAGTGATCAAACTCCTGCATTGCAGGGAGGTAGTGGAGCTAAAGATTTATCTAAGTATTGATTGATAATGCCACTATGCCTCAGAACTGTGTATGTATCCAGCCTGGTCCCAGAGCTTTTCAAACCAGCTCAGTGTTTACCTGGTGATACAGCTGTAGATAGGGCAGTGTTCAGAATGCGCTTCCAGCTCACTTGTTTCGCAGCAGTGCTGGGTCTGATCTCTGGAAACCTAGGAAGAGGCCTCAGTATGTGTGCTAATACAGAAAGTTCCTTTTTTTTTTTGTGCAGCAGAAAGAAACAAATAATTATCGTGGAGGAATGTAGTGTTCCCATTTCTACTCCCTTATTTCAGAAAGTTAATGACAGATGGTATAGTGCTTGGGCACCCTTCTCATACGGGTTTGTATCTAAAAACCAACTTGTAGGTGGGCTCCAAACAGTCTCGCTGAAGGTGGGAGGGAACTTGTCAAATTGCTACTAAACATTTGTGCAATTAGTCTGATGGTAGGAAGGATTCAATATCCAAAAGGGCAGTTTACTTTTTACCGGGTAAATTCAACCTGATGTCTGTCTGATGCTAACGGTGTCACCCGAGATGGCAAGATAAGAGCATTTCAGTTTGTAAGTGAGAGTGAATTGGCTGCTTTTTTGGTGTTCTCTAGTAGATGTTAACATACTTTACACAACCTGCCATATATTTTTAGCATGGATGATTGATTTTTGTTTGTTTCCCTGCAGTATTCCCAGCATATTGGGATGGTTAGGATGTTGCAGGCACAATGTTTGACTCAAGCTAGCATCCTCTTTGATTTTTGCACAAAGCTATTAAAAAAAAAAAAAAAATCAAAATATACAAATATTTGTTTTCTTAATGCTAAGAGGATTGACATTCCTTTTATCTCATGCAGATTTCTGTCTATGGCTGTGGTAGCCATTTTGCAGCTGCCGTGCACTTCGTTCATTGGTCAAAGCATCCAGGTTTGCATGGAATTTTCCATGACTGCCTAAGCAGTCTGATGCATTTGTGGCAGCTCCCATTACAAAGCTGCTGTGCTTTTTCTTCTCCTTACAAAGCATTCTAGAAATAGCAGGCAGATGAGCTGGTGCATTCACTAAACATGCTTATATAGTTTGGATTTAGACCTATGTAAAATACTTAAAACCGTCCCTGGCTTTTTCTGAATCTGTAACATTTACAAAGCAAGTACATCTTGTAATGGTGAAGTATTTCTGTTAAGCTTTCCTGGATCTCTTCCACATCCCAAATTCCTCCTCTTTTCTGTTCTGGCTGTGGCTTCTGCTGGGTTAGTTTGTCACTGCTCCGATGAGGAAGCTGTTCCTGCTGATGTGAGGTTTGTTATCCTATTGACATTGTTCCAGTACTTTTGAACCCTCTTGCTCTAGACATCTATTTTTCCTAACCTTTGATCTAGGTCTACATTTTTCCTTTGCTTGAGTTCTAGCCCCACCACAGTTTTCACAAGAAGGTGAAGACGGTAGAATAGGGTTACTTTTTTCCCCCTCTGAATATAGCATCAAATGGAATCAGTTGATGCATATGATTTTCTTAACCCTCCCTTTAGTGGGTCAAAAGGTGCTTAGTAAACATCAAGCCTTGCATTTCTGATTCATACAAGGATCATTTACCTATGTGAGGGGAACCTGTTATTTGGTGACTTCTTGCCCATATGACAAAGCAATTCAAGCATTATCTCCCAACTCTTCTTCCTGTGCTTTAATTGATAGACTCTATTCTTTCACTTGGGCTTTGCCTTAATATTTATTTTGACCGGCATAAATAGGGCTGTGGTATAAGCTTCCTTTTGTATTATGTATAGCCAATGCTCGGCATAGTTATAGTTTGATTGAATGAAACTAAAAAGCATGTTCATTTTGGAGTTAGCTTATTTTAGTGACATGCCCTGTCCCACACCTCTTAAGAGCAGGGGTTCCCAACCCCTGGGCTGGTTCCCGGCTGTGAAGGGTTGGCTGCCGGACTGGAAGTGACCGTGGACTGGAAAACTGAAGACTGGAAGTGACCAGCATACTGTGGACCAGCAGCCAACCCTTTTTTATACTAAGTACTAAAAAAGATTTGGTATCTGCCGCAGTATGCCTGTCACTGCTGGTCCGCGGCTGGCTGGTCTGCAGTTTGCCAGTCCTCGGCACAAAAAGGTCAGGAACCCCTGTCTTAGAGGCCTTGAGCGGCTCTTAGGGAAGATTCATGTTGTGGTCTGGGAAGATAATGACTATGTCCTGGGGTACTTGCTCTCCAAAGGAAAAAGTATATTAAAGAGACTTTCCATTTGCCTCTAACAGTGTCATTTGAAATCGGACAACAGCACTGACACCAAACATAGTTTTTAGCAGCATCTGATGTTTGAAACTTGGATGAAAGTTGGAGGTTTAGGAGCATGGGCTGTGCCGTGTTTTGATTTGGTGTTAAACCTTCAGTGCTGTCCATCCATTGCCCTCATAGCTTTTGGCCAAGTTTCCATCATCCATATTCCTGATGTCTCCTATGTTTTGTCTTCAGTTGGCTGATTGCGATCCTGGCCCAGCTCAACCCTCTCTTCGGACCACAGTTAAAAAATGAAACTATCTGGTATCTTAAACATCACTGGCCTTAATGTCCTCTGTCTTCTGCCACAGCTGTTTGTGGATTAGGTAAGTGTGGTTGGAGTCGTTTCATTTTATCTTTGTGGGGAAGGCTCAAGAGGTTCCACTTGAGGGACAGCTACCCTATATTTTGGTGATTCTTAACCTTTTTAGACTCAAGACATCCTTCATAACTCTATGAATTGAGCAGCACCCCATTTCGAAAACTAATAGTATTTTTACCTGCTTGAAGATAGGCTGGGAAGGAGGAACAGCAGCCAGCAGGGAAGAACCTGCCCTAGTAAGTGAGGCAGGTGAGCAGCTGTAAGGGAAGAGTTTGCACTTTTCTTCTCAAGCTTATCTTGCTTATCTCCTGTCCCCCAATGGCACCCTTTAAAGGCTATCATGGCACCCTAGCTGCTAATCAATTTATTTATTAGGCTGTCTTTATGTGGGCTGCAAGTATGATGTATTTCAGTACTCAATGTTAATTAAATTTGGAGACAGTTGTTACAAAACTGGGATGCTGTCTAGACTGCACTCGCTTCCTGGAAAGCTGTGAGAAAAGGGTCATACCATGGGACAGCAAATACTGGGAGAGCATCAAAAGGAATATTTCCCTGCACCCCCTTCTTTTATGTTCAAGTGTTAAAGGAAAAATAGGAAACAGAAAATCCAGTTGACAAGCCAGTTTCTCATCAACTTGAGGCCCATCTGTCTGTTCTGCAGGTAACATCCTTGTTCTGATGGTGGAAAGTAACACCTCTCTGGGAAAGTGGTGCACATGACCAAAGAGGTCTGTCTTGTATCAATGAAGTGCTGAACCTTGTAGGCTAGCATATTGTTTTAGATAGCAGGCCACAGGCAGTTGTAAGGAGAATGATTCATCCTACTGCTCAACCCCGTAACACTGTACAGGTCTTGTTCTTGGAAGCTTATATTGGTCATATTGGAAACCGCCATCAAGGCTGCCTGCTGAAGTGGCGTGTTGACTTTAGGTGCCATCTTTGAAGAAATGGATTCGGAAATGGGTGACAAGTGGAAATTTGCTGGGCGGAGGCATAAAACGGGAGACTAAATCCATGGCTTTTTTATGTTGATGAGACAGAATTATTCAGAGTGCTGTGCTTTTTCGATCTGCTTCGGTCTTGCAAATTTAATTCTTGTCCTAATTAATATAATTTTTTGTGTTTTGGAAAGAGTTGAACAGCAGTTGACAAATGATAGCTGACATTATA
The DNA here is from genome assembly GCF_001723895.1 of Crocodylus porosus. NCBI lineage: Eukaryota > Metazoa > Chordata > Crocodylia > Crocodylidae > Crocodylus > Crocodylus porosus. The sequence goes on from NW_017728914.1 coordinate 20,585,679, forward strand.
GCTTGATTTGATTCTGGCTATAAAGCTTCCTGAGCGTTAATACTGAAGCAAAGCCCTAGTGTTTCAGATTAGGTTCAGCCTTAACTAGGAGTGTGTCGGACTACATAGGTCTCTTTCTTCACTTTTAGCAGCTAGTAGAAGCCAAAGGTTGGTTTGGCTCTGCCACAAATATGGGCCTTGGATAGCATGAGGCAGCTAAACTGGACTTAGTTGGTGCAATTTATAGTGCTGTTTCTGCTGACTGGTGACCTTGACCACAAGGAGAATGGCTGGCAAACTTCGAGCAGATCACAGGATTGGAATTGGGATTTACTTGCCTGGACAAAATGGTCACTTAAGACAGAAAGGATGGGGTATTAAGTGAGCTGCCTGCTGTTGCTCTCAGGCACATGCTGGAGGCAAGAGATGCTCTTGAAATTCAGGCAAGCTGTCCAGAGAATATCTGTCTGTTCCCATTAGTGAGGAGTGTTCCAAAGCTTGAGAGAGAAACTGGTCTTGAGAAGGAGAGGGGATATTAATACCTGGTAAAATGACCTTCTAAAGTCTGTTGTGTGAGGGGAAGTGAGACAGCAAGGGCAAATTGTTTAACCAGATTCTTACCCAAGGGTCTGTCCGTCTGTCCGTCACTGAGTTACTTTTGGTTTTCCTTGCCTCTCTGAATGTTGAACCCATGTCCCAGGGGTATAGGTTATACTTGTGTTGGTCTAAGGCATAGGCAGATGAGGTTATTTGGGTAAATCTGGTATCTTTTATTAGACCAACTCAGTTGGAAAAATTCTTCTTTGCAAACTTTTGGTGCAAATACCTTTCATCAGGCTGAGGAAGCATCTGCAGTTGGTTTTTGCTCTTCCTGGATGGAATGAGTATTTGCAGATTATTGTGTAGTTTCTTGAATGTCTTCCTTTTGCCATTTAGAAAAGAGCAGTGCATTCAGGCATGCTTGGCCCCTCACTGTCCTGTTTAAAGATGGCTACTCTTCTGATTGTTGACAGGACCTTGGGCTGCTGGGACTGTCAGCTTTGAATTAAGCTCTTGAGGAGTTCCAATCCTTTGCTCTCTTGTCCTACCCCTGATGCACCAATACAGCCACACAGCCATTAGTGATGTTTCTTGCTCCAGACTGAACTACCCAAGCAGACTCCAGCTGAAATCTCAGATGTGCAGCTTTAGCATTGTCTTGGAGAATCTGTGTGTGTTGCTAAATTTTTAGAGCACCTGCCAGAATTCTCAGCTGTCTGGATTATTTTGATTTTTTTTCCAAGATGTGCTTGTCCAAAATCAAGGCTAATACAGAAAAAAAAATTCTATCCACCATCCATCTTTAGATTGAAGGTTAAGGACAGAATACAGAGCTAAAACAAAGAGGGTGAAATACTAACTCTTTAAAGTTCAACAATTAAAGTATTTTAAAAACTATATGCATGGTACTAGGGGCAACTTTCAAGTAAACCATCTCTTCCATTGCGTGGAATCAGATGGGACTGATGCATCTGATGGGACAAATTAACCTTTGCCATTCCTGTATCTCTAATTCAAACAATAATACCTATTAGTATCAGGATAATAATATACTTCCCTGTGCAACCCAGTTAATGGTTTGAAGGGGCAAGTGGTTATGGGTTGGCACTCAAATTATCAGCTGAAAATGTGACTGTACATAGTTTTTGTATTTTCCTCTGAAATCACTTGTATTCTCTCTAGCTTCTTATGCTACCTTCATCCCTGTGGTGGCCAAGTGCCTCACAGTAGTGCATTTAGAAATATCCCTATACTTCTTTGCATGTTCGCTCCTTCTTATTCTTCATGTTACTTGTCTTAATTCCTAGATCAAGCAGCAGATTATGTCTCTTCGTGTGCCCTGTGCACTGTCCAGCAGAATAGTGGGCCTGATCCAAATTGCTGGCTCCCAATGTAATAGAAATAATTTAAAAAAAACAGAACTGTCCAGCTGCCCAGGGCAGAGCTAATCTAGTTGCTTCTAATGATGCAAGCAAGTGGATGTTTACAGCCAGTGTGATAGCAGCCTGTCCTAGAGCAGACACTCCTGAACTATATCCCTCTTGCGTGCTCTAAGCTGGGAAATGCATTAGGGAAGCCTTTCCTGAGTATCATGCTGCCGTTCTCAGAGTGCTGAAGTGGGCACTAGAGATGACCCCAGACTGGCTTCGCTGGTGCCTTGCTGCTGGGGCATTTGGAGGTGTCCCAGCTGGAACATTTTATTCCTGAGATGTAGATGCACTAAATCTTGTAAGTGTTGGACTAATACCATAGATGGTACAAAGCTTTTAACCCCTGCGTCTCTTAAGATGCAAGTAGACAGATTCTGCCTGGTGGTACTCTGGAGTTGTTTGGCGACAATTGCAGAGCCCTTCTATATGGTGCTGAATCTTCTTAGGAAGTAAATTTCCCAAGCAAGTCTATCTTAGTAAAAATCTATGGAAGGGAATAACTAAATTGCCTCTTGCTTTGCAGGTAAAGAAGAGATTCCCTCCAGATGAAAAACTCCATTGATCCAAAGATGCCATTAACATAGCTGGTTGGATACCACACCTACTTAATGCCTTAGTATTTGCCTTGCATTCAAAATGGCTTATTCAAAGCCTTAGTTTTTTTTCCTATGTTACTACTTACTCTAACAATGTGCCTGTGAAGATTTATACCTCCTCTTCTCTGTTGTAAACTTGTACGTGTTAATGAATTTCCACTGTTATGGAAAGATTTAATTGTTCATGGGATATGGATTTGATGGCAGCCTCTTCCTTTTTCACTTGTGAGCTCTAGGGATCTTCCACACACACTAGATACAGTTCACAGCTATGTTCCATGTGACTGAAGTAGCAATAAAACCTGAAAAAGTATGCACTAAAACTGTATGAGAATAAAAATGTTGCCACAGGTTGCTGGCATTTTTTTTTTTTTTTTACAAAGGGTTATATTCTTAAGAGGCTTTGTCTTAAATTTCTCATTGTTGTACTTGAGAATAAAACAATCTGTGGCTTTATATGAAATGTTATTTTGAAGATTGTAAGCGTGTTCTTACAGCTGACTTTCTGGTTCAGCTTTCTGCAGTGTTTAAGCTGGCAAGTTATGCAAAAAGTTAATCTTCTAAAATTTCAGAGCTTCTAGTATTCCTGTATTATCTAATACGACTATTTTACCATGGCAGCTTGAGTGTAAGGTCTTACCTGTTCTACTTCAGGACCTAGGTGGTGTTCCAAAGTAGGATTCTGAGTGAGAGTAGTTAATTTCTCTTTTCTTGAGGCATTCAGGTCTTAAAAATCTCTGTGGCTGGACTCTTACTATGTAGCACAGAATTGTCTGGCAGCTTTTACAGACTGGGATTTAACCTAATGAACCATTGAGAATGTAGGAAACAATTGTACTGATAGTAAAATGCCTTAATTATCGTACACCAAGTAAAGCAGATAGCTAGGATTAAGCCACTTTATGAATTGTGTGTGCCTTGAAAATGTTTGATCTGTGAAAGAAGTTTGAGGAAGTGAGCTCCAGAGCTAATGATCGCACCCCAGCAAATGTTTTGTTGCCTGTGGATTCGGTAGTGTAGACAAGATTACTATCTTCACCAGAGTGTAAGGGAAGATCCCATGACTAGGTTAACCTGTCCCAGGCCCTCTAGGGCAGGTGTCAAAAGATGCAGCCCATGGAACCCTATCATTTGACCCACACTGCTGTCTGTGGGTCTTGGACCACCCATGCACACTGGATCTGGTGTTCAGGGCCAGCCTGTGGCCCTGATTTGGCACCTGGACCAGCCCTCTGCTATTTATCTGGCCTGTGCAATGTGATAATTTTGACAACCTGTTCTAGGGTATTGATATCAAACCATGTGGACTGACCCAGGACAGGGCAGAAAACATAAGGAATTACATGTTATACCAAACAGTGTTTCTTCATAATTTTCCAGAGTGTTTTCACTCTAGGTAGAGTGCATGACCCTTTGGGTCAGAGATGAAAGACAGGGGTAAGTAGTGAGGGCCCTGAAGATCAGTCCCAACAGTAATTGCTTCAATAACACTGATGCTGCAAATACAGTGTTGGAACAGGGTGGTAAGTACCCAGTTAGGCTGTGGTTCAAAGTACCTAGTTTATGTCTCCACAAATTTGTCCTTCCTATTGAACTGCAACTGTAATCACTCGTGAAACTCAGCATAGCTGTGGCTCTATCTTCATTATATAGAATGCCTAAACAGAGCTGGTTACAGTTATTCAAAAGGAGAAACAAAGGTGGTATTTTACCTCATTGCAGAAAGTGTGTCTTTGTTGCCTCAAGTAACAAGGCTAGGCCATTGCATAAAGAGCATAACATAGGATACAGTGGAAAATATACGGAAATAAGAGCTTTTACAAAATTATGAATGAGAGGAGTGGTGGGTTGGTGAGCTGGACTTGGGAGAGAATGGTTGTTGTTTGGGTAAACAATGTTCCTTTTCTACCTCAGAAAGGACTATTTAACTTGGTTCACTTCATGCAAATACTTGAAGCGTACATAAAACTATGTGTAGGTGTTACAAGTGGAAATGCTGTTTTCTGAGCGGTGCTAACCAAGGTTCAAACCAGTGATAAATAGCCATGACTAATAACTGACTGATGCATGTTGTACAAAATACAAAGTTACGGATTTAAAGATTGATCTGAAATTTGGTGCATATTAAAGTGAGCAGTGAGGTTGGTTTCACCCTGAATCTTCTTTTTTATTTTTAATTTGTTCTTATTGTGCTACAACACTGTAGAACAATGGTTGGCAACGTTAACTCAGCCCCTGCTGTAGAACAGATCTTCAAGGGAAGGTTCATAAGAAAGTAGGACTGGAAGGGATCTCACCAGGTAGGATCATCCCTTGTTCCAACCCAGCCACGACTTTCCTCTACTGTCTAGGTAAAGCCCTTCACCACTGAAACGCTGCAGTCTGTAGGTTGCTGATTCCTGCCTTAGAAGACTGTTTGACTTCAAATGTGGGTACCCATAGTTGCAAAAATCCAGTCATCTATGACTTGCAGATATAGGAAAACAGATGTGGGGTGTACAAAGTAATTATCTGAGCAAATTAAAGTTAGGCTTCTAGCTAATTTGTACACACAGCTCAGGTTATGCAAGCGCAAGGAATGATGTTCACAAACTTCAAATCTGTTTCTACAGACTGGCACATAGGACAACATAGACATTTTCTGCAACAAAGGAAATAAAATACTATGAGCAAAAGGCACGTTATGAGCCTAAGCTCAATGTGTGGCTTTTATGCAAATCACAGACAGCTTGAATTCATTTCTCTAAGCACACCGTATCCAGCTCTTGTATTATATACACGTGATTGCCATAATAATACATTAAAAAGCTTCAAAGCCAGGACAGACCAGTCTATGCCCCCACCTTCCTACAAAACTGAAGAGAAAAAAATCTTTGAAGACAGACACCTCCTTGCTTTGTTCATCTGTATAAAACCACTACTGTACCGTGGTTTCAGGGCAAGTTGTACCACTGACCCTGTTCAAAGTGACACCTTTCAAGTAAGAGGCCCCATGCCTCCCCTTCTCTCCAAGGTGATTCTTATAATTTGTCCCACTTTCAATTAGATCTCCAGGTTTCAGCACCCCTTACTGTCTGTGTTTAGTTGGAAGGTCTCTTGTGTTTAGCCTTGGCTACAAGCTTCCTTTGGGATTTGTATCAAGGGTCCAGGTATAGATCCGAAAGGGATTCACTTCTCTCTGCTCTGACTTGGGAAGACGTTTCTTTTAAAAATCAGACAGCCCATTTGTTCTTTGCATTCACAAGTTGCCCACCATTCCGCTGCCATTAGCCAAGAGGTTATGCCCAAAACTATACAGAAATGAGACTTTGGGAGCTTTAACATCTGTACTGTTTCTAAGCAGGAGTGATTGAGGCCGTCTACTTCAGTTTCCTAGGTCTATGCAAAAAAATCTAAAAATAGTGTGACATCTTTGCACCCATGTAGCAGATGGCATGATATTAATTGAACAGACAAATCAGATAGCCCCATAATATGCATAAAAATAATCCAGGTATGTCTCAACATTTTTGGACCAGTTTTCTGAAAACTGTTTCGGGCAGAAAAAAATTAATTTGCCAAGTTGATGCTTAAGATAAAGGGAAATTTGTGACTGGTATGTATAATTTTTGCAGCTCATGCAAGTGCACTCTGGATCTATCTCTGCATCGGGGTCCTTAGAAGTGACATTCATCCCATGAGATCTATTCTGTCTTTCTTACACTTTTACATGGACACGGTGTTTGAAGCCTAAAATGTAAGCTTCGTTACAAGAAATTACAAACTGCATATAACTATTGTTTTCTTCTGTTGTTGAGTATGATAGTCTAAATTAGACTGGTTAACCTTGGCTGTTTCTTCTCTACAACTTCATTTACAAAGCAGTGTCAATTAAAGACCCCGAGGATGTCTTAAAGACTCTCTTTGAGCACTGATTTTTATTCTCTTTGAATACTGTTAGTATGTCTATATATCTTGTCTTGCTAACTGATGTTTTTACAGTAAGTTTTGAAATGAAAAATAAAATTATACTTAAGAAATAATCACTAAAAATTGTTTGACTGGATTTGAATTTTCTTCTCAACTATTTACGAGCCTTACAATGTAGCATTAGGCAAGCGAATAAAAGCCTGTAAGTGTAAACCAACTATAAAATGACTCTTACAGTTGCTTAGAAACTGGAAATGATGCTTTTAAAACACATTGCAAAATTTGCCTTTGTTTTGAAACAACAGCCCATCCAAATATTTCAAAAAAAATCTCCATGAAAGAAATTTTTTTAAGAATTGATGTTTGGTCAGTTGAAACCCAGATTGTTTTTGAGAGTGACTTTTAAGTATATAAAACACAAAAGAAAAATGAATTTTGAATAAAAAGCCCTTTCAAAACTAAGCACACTTAAAACAGATGTTTCGACATAGTGGAACCTTCTCCCCACTTTTATTCCAAAATGAAATTTTAGTGGGATGGGGCCAGTTTTTCAAAGGGTCGGGATTTCAATGGAACAGCGCAGTCTGATGGAATACGGCTCCACTAAAGTTTCTCTGAGCAGCTCTACAGCTTGCTGTTGCTTCCCTATCTTCCTGCTCCTTCAACCACTTCTAGACTTCTTTGCCCAATTTCCCCGAAGCATCCTCTTTCTGAACTCATCTGCCAAACCCCCCACCCCAGCTGTGTGATAACAATCAAAATAAAATCGTAAACCCCAGTCCACAGCTATGTGATAACAGTATGTTTATGTCCTCTCTCTAGTTATCACATAGCTGCGGACGGGGGTTGGCAGACCAGTTCAGGAAGAGGATGCTTCGTGAGGTCTATATATAAAAAACTAAAGCTGGCCACAAGCCTTGACCGTCAACGTTGTGTTAATTACGGGTGCTCCGTGCACCCTCATTCCGGCCCCCGCCTCCGGTACCAAGTTGTGCTGCTGGGCTGAGACGATCGGGTTGGTCTGGACGACTGAAACGAGCAGGACAAGACCGGAGCGGGCCCGGATCACCGAGGTAGGTAAGATCGGACCAGGACGGGGATTTCCGCAGTCTCGGACCAGTCACGGCAGCGCTTTTAGCGGTGACCGCCCCACCCTCTGAATCGCTGAGTGAGCCTTCCCCGGCCCACGGGGGGCGAGACGCACGTGGAACGAGCGCAGAGAGCCCCCCACACCCCCTCTGCCGTCACGTGACGGAGTCCCCGCCCCCAGCCTCCCATTGGCCCTCGGGCCGGCACACCGCGATTGGTCGGCGGCGCCCCCTCCCCCCCGCCACGTGACGGGGGCGAGTCACGCGATTTCCGGAAGCCAGTCAGGAAGGGACATAAACAAAACAAACCTGAGCAGCATGGAGAGGCCGGGCCGGGGCCGGAGACAGCGCCGGGGCCGGGCGGGCGGCGCCCGGTGCTGAGGCGCCCCCTCCCCCGCGGGCCTAGGGAGGCGCCAGGTGAGCGGCGGCCGGGCCGGACAGTCCTGGCGGTGTGCTGGGCCGCTCCAGCAGCCCCTGCCGGGGTGGGACGGCGCGGACGGGCGGTGGGTGCTGCCGGGGGGGGTGCAGGCGGCGTGCTGTTCCTAGCAGGGCTGAGGCGGGGGTGAGTGGCCGCAGGCGCCCGGGGCGCGGCGGGCTGCATCCAGCCGAGAGGCACCCAGCGCGCAGCCTGGGAAGGGGGCGTGTCGCGGCCCCTTGCTTTGCCCTGGCGGCTGCGGAGGCCGTCGCAGCCCAGGTGGCAGCCCTGGCGGAACCGTCTCTACCCCCGCCGCCTGGCCCCGCGGGGGAAGCGGCGCTGCCCAGCCGAGGAGCCCGAGCGCGGGATTTGTTTACATGTCGCCTCAGCCGAGCTTGACAGAGCAGCTGGGCGCGTGAGCGGCGGGTGCGCGGGCCAATCCGGGCGGGCGCGAGGCAGCGGTTGCCCAATGGAGCTGCAAGGGGGGAGGGGCGGGCCGCGCCAGCGGGGTAGGCTGTGCCCCGTGCGGGCGGCGGGCAGCCATGTTGGAGGGAGGTGTGTTAGCGGGGCGGGGGAGGCTGGGGCAGGAGGCAACCTTGCTGCCGGCTGCCCCACAGCCCTCCTCGGCCACAGCCCCGTTCCTGCTTCCTGGGCGGGCTGAGGCGCCAACAGTAGGCCTGGGTCTTGCTGCTTGGCTTCGGGGCAGGGAAGCTGCAAAGAGCTGAATTCCCCTAGGCAGCCTTGCTCCACCAGGTCCTGCACGCTGCTCCCTCTCCCCAGTGGCTCTCCCGAAAGAGTGATGGTCAGTGTCTGCTGGTGTCTGGCTCCTCTGCTCCAGAAACCCCCCAAAATCAATTTAAATCTAAAAAAAGTGACAACCTGTTTGGGGTCTCTTCCTTGAAAGTCAGGATTTTTAATTCGGTTTCACTCGGTTTTGCTTTCATTTTAAAGACAATGCAGGTATCCAAGTATGTAACTTGTAATCGCCTTTCCTGCCTTTTTCCTGTCATGTAAATAAATGAAGGTTCATAGGCCTGAGAGTGTCGGCTATTAACTGCCGTGGTCCTCTCGGGGGGCAGCGTTGGGGAAGGTGAGCACCCTGGCCCATCTGCCCTGCACCCACCACCAGGGTCTGGACCTGTGGGGACACAGTGAGCGCCCAGATGGATGGGAAGGGGCTGCAGGTAGGTGTTCACCAGTGTCCAGTAGTGAGATATGAGGTAGGGCCAGGAAGACCCTGAGATCTTGGGGCAATGACAGCATGGGGCCAGGGCAGGGGCAGAGCCCTGATCTGCCTGCATGCCCCTGCGACAGATATCTTCCCTGGGCAGAGGTGTGTGGGGAGCAGATTGTGGCCCCAGCCCTCTGCTGTCTACCCAGGTTTGCACCTCGCCCCGGGCCCAGATGCGCACAGGTACAAAATGCCACTGAGCTGCATCTTCATCAGCTCCAGAGGAGCTGGAGCCTGACTGCTAAGAACTTATTGTACAATTCAAGTCTTATTTCTCCCCTCTGAGCTCTGCAGGCTTGATAGTGTATTTAGGTAGCATGCCTAAATTATTGCTGTGTCTTTAATTTCACTCCTTTGACTTGGCAGTTCCTTAATACAGCTGTGCAATAGTGAGTTGGCCAGGAACGCTGCTTTTTAAAAGATTTATTTAAGAAAACCAGTGAGAGAATTAACACTGATTTCAGGGCCAGAACTCTAGCTTTTGTTCTGAGTTAATAAATGCTTTGGTTTCCACACGCTACCACTATCACCACCACCAGTGCCGCTGCCTCCCTCCCAAGCCCTGGGTGGGCGCATCTACATGTGCTATTAGCACTCGGCAATAAATGCCAGCACATATTGCACTGCAGTTTATTGCTTCTGGCCCTACTGTTGGAACACGTGCCTGGGCCCACAGTACATTGAACTGTGAACAGGTCAGAGCAGCCCTAGCTAGCAAGGGCCCCAGTAGGGTCAGCCTGCCAGCCCAGGGCTGCTCTGACGTGGCTCAGTGTGCTGTGGAGGGGCTGGTCAGGCCATGAGGGTGCTCCAGTATGGGGCTAGCTGGCAGGCAGCCCTTGTGCTGAAACACCCTTGAGTCCCTGCCAGCTGACTCAGTGTCTACATATGCTCTGCTGCACATGGAAAAAACTGTGCAGCAGGACAGTGCTTGTATTTACAGGTGCTACCCTGCTGCAGAGTTAGTTTCCTGTGGCCCACTAGGACTGTACGTGTGGATGCAAGACATTCATTATGGAGCTAATAAATTTACTACTCCTCAGTAAGTGTCTTCTGTAGACACTCCCAATATATACCAGATGAATTGTTGAAAGCTTTAAACTGTCAACTGAAATGCTTTCACTTCTGTGTTACTTAGGAGTAACTCCTTGAAGTAATATTGATGTAAAACAAGCATAACTTTCATCAGCACCAGACCCTATATATTACAAGTAGGATTTATTTGTAGTAGGATTTAAAAGTGGATATACTTTTTAAATTTTAAAATAATGTATTAATACAAGGTAGACTGATGTCTAGAGGTGCACTGATGCATCAATCTGATATCGGATCGGTACAGATGGGGCTGATAATTTGGCTGATAAATGAGTGTGCTGTGTGCAGCCGCAGTGCAGTGCTCGGGCAGCAAAAAGCAGAGCCAGCAGCTTGGAGAGATGCCTCCAAGTGGCAATCCCAGCATGGTGGGAAGCTGGGTGGGAGGCAGCAGATCAGTGCCACCCAGGATGAGGAAGGGAGTAGGTGGGTAGGCAGCTCCTACCACTGCTTGCATCCTGGCAGGGCACAGGCGGGGCATGTGCCCCCTGGATCTCTGCAAGGCCAGGTCAGCTGCAGACAGGAATGTGTGTGGCTCTTCTCAGTGGGGGCTGGGCTTGGAGCAAGTGCTGGCAGCACTGGGGGGGATACTGCACCCCAAATTTTGCTGCCACTCTGCTCCCAGTGCAGCCCTGGCTCTTCCTGGCACATAGGTGGAGGCAGGGTGCTAAGTCAGGGCTGCACTGGATGGCTGGTGGCAGCAGTGGTGCTGGGAGTGGAATAGCGGTAAAACTTGGGGTGGGTGCAGAATCTTCCCTGTGCTGCTGGCACCCACTCTGAGCCCAGCCCCCACTAAGAAGAACCCCGTGCAGGCTCGGCTGCAGCCTGCTCCACCCCGCACAGGCTCTGTGCCCTCCTGGGATGCGAGCAATGGTGGGAACAGCTGTTGTCATTGTCCTTTCCCCCCACCACCAACAAACTGTGGCCGTGCCCACCCCCCTCCCTCTGCCTGAGCAGCACCTGCCCCTTCCCTCACTATGGGGAGCGTTGATCTGCCCCTGACACCCCTTCTGTCTCCTTCCCTCCCCTTTCACAGCATTGGACTTACCAGCTGGAGGCGGCTGTATCAGAAATCGGATTGGTATCAGGTGATAGGCCTCCTTAAATATAGAGTATCAGTTTTGGCCCCAAAAACCTGTTGATGCACCCCCACTGATGTCTGTGTATGTCAGCTCATTTGCACAGCTTCAGTACCCATGTGAGTATTCAATTGTTACTCATAGGCTCATAGAACAGTTGGCTAGAACAGGCCTCCAGAGGTCTAGTCCAACCCCCTGCTTGAAGCAGGATTATCCCTGGTGCCCAAGGATGTCAAAAGCACCCTAACCTTCCATAAGTAACACATTAGGATGAGGGCTGTCAGTATCCTGCTGCTGACAGACTTAAAATGCAGGTAGCATTTAAATTATCTGAAGGGGGGTTCCAAAGAGGATGGAGCTGGACTGTTCTCAGTGGTGGCAGATGACAGAACAAGGAGCAATGGTCTGAAGTTGCAGCAAGGGAGGTTTAGGTTGGATATGAGAGAACTTCTCTCACTAGGAGGATGGTGAAGCACTGGAACAGGTTACTTAGGCAGGTGTTAGAATCTCTGTTCTTAGAGGTTTTTAAGGCCTGGTTCAACAAAGCCTTTGCTGGAATGATCCAGTTGGGGATGGTCCTGCTTTGAGCAGGGGATTGGGCTAAATTATTATTTCCTGAGGTCCCTTTTAGCTCTAATTTTTTTATGATTTGAGAGATCCACAGAAAAAGGCCATGTTCCTCTCTCCAGAAAGCAAAACCCCCCACAATCTCTACTAATCTGGCTCTAGTGTAAAAGCCAAGTAAATGTTAGAGGTGTACACTAGTTTAACTTTCATTGTGGGTAGCCTACAGAAAAAGTGGGAACAATTAGGAGAAAGGGTTTCTTGTGTGTGTGTGTGTGTGTGTGTGTGTGTGTGTGTGTGTGCATGTGCATGTGTGGGGGGAGGGGTGTTTCTTGGGGAAAACATAGGCAGTTACAGGGTTTTTTGTTTCTTGGTGGTTTTGTTTGTTTTTTAGGGGAGAGTGGGGGCAGGAAAGGCAAAAATTTGTGGCTGCTCTGTTAATCCCTAGCTGCAGGATACAGTATCCCCCACTTTGAGGGGCAGATCAAGCAGGACCAAGTCTTAGGCCAGTGGTCACCAACCAGTAGATCTTGGAGCCTCTTGCGGTACATCCGAGGCTGTGGTAGGGGCCTGAGTGCCAGCGCGCGTGCCCCAGCCCAGCAGGTCCATGCATGGGGGAGGGAAGGGGCAGGGGCTAGATCGAGTCCCCCATGGTGAGGGACAGTGCCATAGAGGCAGGAGCAGGGGTCAGTTGAGTGGGACCCAGCAGAGTGGGACTTACCTGCTGGGGAGGCACACCACCAAATAATGTTTTCTCCCTCTGTCTCAGTCTGCCCCTCCCCACAGACTTACCTGCTAGGTGGAAGAGAGGTGGTGGCAGCACATGGTAGATCTTGGGTTGCTTTTTGTACCAGGCAGGGGAAAATGTCCTAGGGTTGCTGAGCTCTCCCCTAGCGCCCCCTACAGTGTTAAGTTTGCATTAACACACCCTCATTCTCTCCCACCACAACTTGATCTTCTGAAAGTAAAAGGGAGGTTGCCTCGTTTTCCTGGTCACTGTTCCTACTACCCCAATCCTTGTTTATACAACGGGGTTCCAAACTCTTATGGGCCATGGGTGGCTCCAACCACCCCTGTACCATGCCCCAAGCCTTGCTGATGGACCGGACATTGTTTAGTCTGTCTCACCCTCTGCGCCCTCTCTGGCACTCGGGCTCTCCGCAGCCCTTGTCTTTCAGCGCGCCCTCTGGCGCTTGGGCCCTCTGTAGCCTTTGTCTCTCAGTTGCGTCCCACAGGCACTCTGGCTTTCTGCAGCCTTTTCTCAGAATTGCGCCCCACAGGCGCTCTGGCTTCTGCAGGCTTGTCTCAGAAATGCCCCCACAGGCGCCGGGGTCAGTACACCCCAAAATGCTGTGCCTTCTCTGGCACCTTTCTTGCTGCCCCTCTCTCGGGCCTGGGGTTCCCACACAGCCATGGGCCCCCTATGAGGCCTCCTCCATCCCCTTATAGCCTCTCCTGGTCCTCTGGTTTAAACAACATACACAAAACACAAGCCTCCACACTATAACTTAAATCCAGGCCTCACGGCTAAAACATCTTCTGAGCCACCCCACAAGTGCACTGTCTCTCCCCCATATCACCAGCTGCACCCACCTTGAGACTTCTCCCTTTTTTCACTCAGGGCAGAGCTGCTTCTGCTTTTGTCGCAGGTAAGGGCCTCCTGCATGGCCTCAGCCTGGGAGTTATATAGGAGCCAGGCCTGGCCCCTTCCGGTCAGCTGACTCAACAGGGGTGAGCCCCTAGCTCCTCCTAGTTGCCCTGGCTACCGGCACCTGGGTGACTATTCCTACTTTTCAAGTAGCAGGCACCTTAGTGCCCTGCTACACTTTTAAATGCCAAAGGTTGGAGACCACTGTCCTAGGCTGAAGCTGCTGGCTAAGCCGAGCTGTCCAGCCTTATTTCTTAATCCTCATGGGCAGTTGGCAATGCTTGCTGAGTCAGCTAAGGGCCCACCCAGCTCCAGAAATGAGACTGGGCAGTTCTGCTCCATCAGTATGAGACTCTTGGCTGACTTGACTGGTTGAGGCAAATACCTGGACCCAAGTCTCAAGCTGGGTAGGTGCTCAATTGGTTCAGCAAGTACTGCTGGCTGCTTACCTGGCTCAGAGGTGCTGCACAGCTTGGCTCCTGCAGAATCAGGCCCTCTGCGCCCTTCACTTCTTTACAATGTGGCCCGCCCCCCCCTTCCCACCCCCCCAAAATATCCAGCAGGTAATTTTGCTGGGAGAAAGTGCATGTTGTAAATGGTAATGAATGACTTGACCATGTTGTTCCTTTGTTTTTGTTAGTTTAAATCATCCAGCGTTAAGAAGCCTGTTTTTAATGAAAACACTGTTTCCAAGAACTTATTCTGCTTCCCTGGCCCAGTAGTTCTTGGAGCACAGAGAATTAATTTCTTCAGTTTTGCTGATCTGTTCGCAAAGACTTTTCACTCCTCGCTCTAAGCTAACAGGGGAATGGTCTCTTTCAATTTTCTACATCCCTGTGACATTGCTGGTTCTAAGAAGTGTCTTCTGTTTCATAACTGCATAGTTTTGTTTTCATTTTCTCTTCTTTACTCTGACTCGGCATAAGTTTCAGGGGAATTTTCTGGGAAAGGAAATTGGTTTCAATGTTATTCTTTGTTGGCAGTTTCTTTGCTCCAAAACTGAAGAGTTACTTTCACAGTGCTTTGGTAAAGTTCTTCTAGTAATAAGTTTTCCAAACTATGGAAGGGATTTTGTACTTTCAGGAAGGCCAGGGCCTTAAGGGTGAAATGAAAACTGTTAACTGTCCTGTAAATGGAATGTAACCACCTCCCTCTGTCTCCTTTTCACAGAAAAGCTAACTTTTATAGTAGAAATAAGTTGTTGGGGCTTTTAGAATTTTTAAGTGAAGCGGTATTGTTTGCATTCTTTTCTAAATATGACATTCAATGAAAAAGCACCGATTGGTTACTTGCATCTGCCAACTTGCTTATGTAATAAGCTGAAATGAAACCTCCCAAAAACACTTGGAGTAAATGGCTGAAGTTCTTACACAAGCACAGGTGTTCAAACAAAGCAACAACTTACTTTTTAAAAAAAAATAAACTAGCACCACATTCTTTTAAATTATTGCAGTAGTTTCTTGGGGTTATTAATAGTATGGATAACTGCTTACAGTTCATAAAGTCTTGAATCTAAGATGCTATGTTTGGCTGCAGACCAGGGTTTCTTTTTCATAATATTATGGGTAGGGCTGTATTGAATTCTCGGCAGAAATGGTGTATGCTATGGCTCCTATTATCTTGCAGGTACACCTGCCCTCCCCTTTGCTGATCAGCAGAGGGACCTTGCTTGCAGCTTGCTCCTGCTCAGTGGGAAAATGAAAACCATGGTTTTAAGCATGGCACTGCTTTTGCCTCTCCGCTGGTCAGCAGGGCCACTGGGGCCTCTCAACCAATCGGCAGTAGAAGGGAAAAATGACACCATACTTAAAACCACAGTTTTTGCCTCCCTGCTGATCAGGAACAAACTGCAAGCAGGGCCCCTCTACCAATCAGCAACTGGGGGGGACTGTACACGATTAGAGGAGCCACCATGCACACCACTTCCACCATGAATTTGGTAAGGCTCTACTTTTGGGTATTAAAAACCCATATCGTCATGGGTAAATTGGAATTTGTAAGGGGAGAGTAAACTCAGTAGAAGCCAGGAGGAGAGCAAGTGGAGATGCAAGTTGCTTACAGGCTTGCTGCTTCCCCTTGGGAGAAGGAGAGCGGTCCAATGTCTGTGTTGAAGCATGATAGCAGAATGGCAGCATTCTCTCAAATCTAAGTGTTTGGAGCTTCTGCCTGCTCTTCAGGATTGGGATTAGGAGCCGGCCACAAAGGGTGCTTACAGACATGAACCCCCCCCTCCCCCCCCCAAAAAAAACACCCCAAACCAAAACAAAAAACAACAACAACAAACTGTTTTACTTACATACCTGCACCAAGCGCATCGCATGCTCAGAAGAGGCATCACATTAACTTGATCTGGCTTGCCCAATGTCTGTATAGATTGTATGCTTCAGTGGGGCTTTTTGGAGCTTTTATGTGATGGATAAAAGCACCAAAAAGGCCTGCTCAAGCACACAGTCTATACAGATGCTGAGGAGCTGGGTCAAATTATTGCGCTGCTTCTTCTGGTAAAGTACCATTTTTTGTGGGGGTTTATTTCATGCTTGTCAGCAGTCAGAATGTCTTGGGAGCTGCTACTACTGTTTTAACAAGAAGCTGGTATTTGAAGGCAGTAAGGAGAAAGAGTCTTTAGGTAGGGGCAGATAGTTGAACGTGGAGGCCTGACAAGGAGAAGTTAGAGGAACCTTTGAGTGAGGTTTTTTCCTAACAAAGATTGAGTGAGATGCCCTTGGTGGTGGGGAAGGAGTAAAAATAGGAGTGATGGAAAAAATTAAAGAACTGAATATAATATGGAAAAGGTAAACAGTATGGCAGGTCAAGGGTGTGTGATCCGTAAGAGGAAACTAAGTACATGGAACCTTGTCTGGAAGAGAGACAAAAGGATAGGAAAAGTTCAGGAGATGCACTGAGTTACTTTTTTTTCCTAAAGTCTTGGTAATGGCTCACTTCAGTGCAGCAGTCGATACCTTGTATACAGGGATGTTTCCCATGGAAAAATAATGTAAACAATGGATTTTGCCTTTACCAGAGGCAAATGCAGATTTCTCATTTTACCAGTGAAACCCACAGATCTTGCTGTTTTGCAATAAGCTCCCTGCTGGCTCCAGAGGCCTTGAAGGAGGAAAGCAGGGTCGGAGCTCGAGCCTGCAGCCTGTCCTGGTACTGATCTGGGGGGTGCAGGCCCCCCCTGCCCCTGGGAGCGCACACAGCAGAGGGGAACTGCCCTGCCTGAGCCCACAGCAGGGGGGAGTGGGGGCAGGGGGCTGCGGAACCAGGTCCGTATCCCTGGCAATTGTGGGGGGGCCCCCTCTGGCAGGGCTGGAGGAGCAGGGGCTGTAGGTGGGGGGGCAAGGGGCACCAGCAGTGCTGTGGGTGGGGAGTGAGGGGCACCAGTGGGGCTGTGGAGGGGGCCTTTAACTTTAATCACGGATTTTCTATACCTGGGCTAGAAGCCTTGGTCCTTGGGCCTAGTCATGACGAGGAAAGTTTCAAGGCCTTTGCACTTTATATATGCCAAAACTGCTTTTTAATCATAGAATCATGGAAAGGAGTACTGGAAGGGACCTGTAAAATCATCAAGTCCAGTACCCTGCCATGGGAAGGAGGTGATTGGGCTCAAATGAGCTCAACGAGGTATTTGTCCAGTTTCCTCTTAAAGACCACCAGAGATGGCGACTGCACCACCTTGGCTGGAAGTGTTACAGATTTTTTACCTGTATGGAAAATAAGTTTTTCTTTACATCCAGCCAAAGCTTTTCCTCGACTAGCTTGTGTCCATTGGTCCACGTCTTCCCGAGGGGGGCCTTTTTGAAAAGTTGTTCTTCTAGATCCTGGTATTCTCCCTTTACATATTTGTAGGCAGCTATCAAGTCACCTCTCGGGCTTATTTTGCTCAGGCTGAACAAACCCAGATCCCGAAGTCTTTCCTCTCGTTATAGGGCTTGTCTGCTAGGTCCTTGATCATGTGGATGACCCTTCTCTGCACCCTTTTGAGCTTGTCCACATCCTTCTTGAAGTGTGGTGCCCAGAACTGGACACAGTATTCCAGCTGTGGCCTCACCAATGCAGAATAAAGGGGAAGGAGTACCTCTCTGAACCTGTTGGCGACACGCCTGCTGATACACGCCAGAATTCTGTTTGCTCTGTTGGTGACTTTCATACTGGTGGCTCATATTCATCTTCTGGTCAATTGACATCTGTAGGTCCTTTTCGGGTACAGTGCCAGCCAGTGGACCACCACCCATTCCCCTGATATGGTGAGGGTTTTTCCTACCTAGATGAAGGGCCTGGCACTTGTCCCTGTTGAACCTCATATGACTTCATTCAGCCCATAGGACCAGCCTGTCAAGGTCGTCTTGAATCTTTGACCTGTCCTCTAATGTGCCTGCTTGTTGCCACAGCTTGGTATCATCCGCAAATATAATCATTGCACTCTTCACTCCCTCATCCAGGTCATTAATAAAGATGTTAAAGAGCACTAATCCCTGGGGTAGACCACTGGAGATGGCCTTCCAGGATGAAGGCTACCCCATCAGTTACGACTTGTTGGGAACTGGCTCAGCAACCAATCCCAACCCACTTCACTGTAGCCTGGTCTAGGCCAGTACTTTCCATCTTAACGGAGAGGATTTCATGGGAAACTGTATCAAAGGCCTTGCTGAGATCTAGGTAGACAATGTCCACCTCCTGCCCCATGTCCAGGTGGTTAGTTTTACATAGTCATAAAAGGACACCAGGTTTGTTAGGTGTGACCTCCCCTCTACAAATCCATGCTGGTTGCTTCTCAGTACCCCACCAGATGCAAGCTTGTGGTTGATGGCCTCCTGACATTGGTCCTGGGGAAGATCTTTGAAAAAATTATCAGTCTGACCAGTCTATAGTTGGCTGGGTCATCCCTCTTTCTGTTCTTAAAGATGGAACCACATTCGCCTTTCTCCTCGAACAGCCCCACCAGAGGCACTGCTTTGAGCTCGGCCAGCACTCTAGGGTGAAGGTCATCTGAACCAGTTGACTTGAAAAGGTCCAAATGATCTAAGAGTGTCTTCACCTGTTCTGGACTTATTTTTATGAGGACTGCTGTCATTGCCATATTCCCTGCACCTCTGGTCTGGTGACCAGTTCTTGTCTGGTTTCAGGAAAACTGATGCAAAGTAATTATTAAGGAGCTCTGCCTTTTCATGGGGGCCAACTGTGGGCCTCATCACTGTGTTCAGTCGGGGGTGCCACAGTGGAGCTTGAGATAGATAGATATATTTTTTCCTTTTCTTGCTCCCTACGTACTGATGGAAGGATTTTTTGTTATCTTTAATATCGGTCACCGGCTTGATTTCATTGGATGCCTTGGCTTTCCTTGTCTCATGTCTGCAGACCCTGGCTGCATGAGTGTACTCTTTTTTTCTGGATCCAGATTCATTTTTTCCATTGCACATATGCTTCTTTTTTTATTTTTGAGAAGTTCCCTAATGTCTCTGAGCCAGGTGGGTTTCTTAGCCCCTCTCCCTTTTTGATCGTATGGAGATGGCCTCTTTTTGAGCAGTAAGAATAGCTCATGAGGAAGTGCTATCCTTCATGAGCTCCCAAGTCACTGGTTGCAAAGGGCCTTTCCAACTAAATTCCTGAGTTTACCAAAGTCTGCCGATCTGAAGTCTAGGACTTCTGTTCTGCTGGTAGAGTTCCCAGCCTTTCAGTGGATGGTGAATATGATCAGATCACTGTCACCCAGAGCACCTCCAATCTTCAGGTTGTCTACCACACCTTCCCCTTTGGCCAGCACCAAGTCCAGGGTGGCTTTACTTCTCCTAGTCAGCCCCTCCACAGCCTGTGTCAAGAACAGGTCACTTATAGTCACCCAGAAGTTGGTTGATCTGCTGGAGATGGCTGAAGGATCTTCCCAACAGATGTCAGGATAGTTGAAGTCACCCATGACAATTAAGTCTTTAGTACTGGCTGCTTTGGCCAGTTCACTGTAGAGTGCCTGGTTGCTCTCCTCCTCTTGGTGGGGAGGCCTATAATAGACTCCCACCATCAGGTCCCCTTTTCCCAAGCCCCCTTGTATCTTTACCCAGAGGGTCTCGGGGGACTTTCCTCTGCCATCAAATGTGACCTGTAGGGAAGGGTACCCAGTTAATACTGGGAGGAAAAATGTATTTTCATGAATTCCCATGTGAGCTAATAAATATTGTATTGAGATGAACACTGTATGTATACGTATACATGCATGCATACTAGCTGCAGGTATACATGTGTACACACAGTGTATTGGTTCGTCTCGGTACAGTATTTATTAGCTCATATAGGAATTCATGAAAATCCATATTTTCCTACCACTGTTAAAAAGCAGCTCTGGCATATTAATGACATAAGACACATTTACATGATAGAGAATGTATCATTGTCTATATAATATACTTGAACTGTAAGTAAGCACTTAGTTGCTGTGATGATAGGCACCGTGCACATCTTTCAAGTGACACAGTTATGGTTTTTGACTGTTTTCATATTGTGCATCTAAAATATGACACGATAGCAACAGTGCATATAAATGTAGTACAAATAATTTGTGTCAGATGTTGAGGGCTATAGATTTTGAAGCCATTGAACTAAAATTTCTGCAGGGTTTCCAAAGTTCATTTCTTATAAGGGTTTCTTTTTGAGTGAATTTAATAGTGCTGTTGAGTGCTAGACTAATAGCCTGGCAGACTAAAATCTTATTTGGAGAGAAGACACCGTGCAAAGAGTGATAATGTGACCTCCCTGTGCACTGTTGCACTATATGGCAACCTTGATGCTATAGTATCTGCTTTAAAAGTTCCATCTCCATGATTCGCTCGGCACCTCTATTGAAACTGCAAGTAAAGAAGTCAGGGGAGGGGGATGTGCTTAAAAAAAAAAAAAAAGGCACATCTAGAAATTGGTCTTAAATTTAATATTTCATAGACAGTTGTGAGGTGGTCACAACCCACCTGGTCCATTAGTGATTTGGAGGTGAAAGAGAGTATCCTGTTATTAATAGCTAGTATCCATTAATGTTCACTTAAGGGATTAATGGAATTGTCTTAAATGGCAAGTGGCCTTAAATACATTTTTGCCAGTGGAACTGTTTACCCTAGTTTTCTGTGTTCTGATTTGCTGCTTCTAGTTCATTCCAATCCATATTTTGTAGGGATGCGCTGATAAAGACTTTCTTGGCTTATACTGATGGCTACTTTATTAACCAGCCATATTGGCCCTGATCCAATAGCCAATATACAGAAGTGCAGCCAGGCAGCTTGGAGAGCAGCATCCTGCCAGTAGGTCTAGGGGTGGGAAGGGTCATGGGTATGTGGGGCAGATCAAGGCTCTTGGAGTAAGGGAAGGGACAGGCTGGGTCAGGTGCTGCCCATCCAGGGCAATGAATGGGACCCTGGGGCTGGGTGTGGGACAGAGCTGCAGGCATCTTGTGCAGGGGGGATGGGAAAGGGGTCCCATTCCCTGCCCCAGGGGAGGCAGGGGTCTGTGGCAGTGTCACTGGGTGGTGGGGGCTATGGGGAATTACTTCAGCTATGGGGACTTACTGGCAGGCCAGTGCTCTCCAAGCTGCCTGGCTGTATTCCTGACCACCTGCATCCATGTGGCTGTGCAAATGCACATGGCATTTATCAGTGGCATTATCAGCTGCAGCAGCCAAAAAACACTGATAGCCAATGTTAATTTTCTTTTTATCGGTGCTGATCTGATATGCAACCGATATATCAGTGTACCTCTAATATTTAAGTACTGTTTGTGCTCTAGCTTGGTTTTAAGCAAAGGCTACAAATGATGGATAGTTTCAGGAACTCTGTAGTCAAAGGGGGCCTTATATGAGATCCTTTGACTTGCTTTTCCTTTGCTGCTAATTCTGATTTTACACCTGTTTCAATAGCCATGGTTTATTGATGCATTAGCTCTTCATTTGCCTGTCCTTGAAAAGGCTGTTCATTCATTGTAAGCCTGAACATCAAGGTAGAGGGGAACAGATTGGCATGAAGGTTTTTTGAGGATTCACATGATACTAGTTTTGAAAAGGCATTGAAGGACAATCCTTCTGTTTTAAACCTGGAGAGCAATGTAGACCAAAATCCTTCTGAAAGTGTTCTAAATTTGTGCCTTTGTTAGTATTTTTACATGCAATTATTTCTTCTATAAATCTGTCAGGAAAACCTGGAGACTCCCCATAGAAGCTTTATGTTGGTGTGTATCTAAATGTTTAGGGGTGCACCGATAAAGATTTTTTTTTTTTGGGCCGGTAACAATGGCCATTTTTTTTTTAAACTAGCCATATCGGCTGATAGCAGTCTGATAGCCGATATGCAGCCCTGTAGTGTGGAGAGTGGCGACAGACTTATCAGCCAGTTGTGGGGGGAAGGAAGGAGAATAAGGGGGGTTTATTCATTGAGGGAGTGAGTGGGGCTGGGCTGGGGCAGGGCATGGGATAGAGCCATGGCTCATTGGGGGAGCAGTTTCTGCAGCTGCATGCACCCTAGGAGGGCATGGGGGGGGGGAAGGGGGCAGCATGTGCCCAAAGATGTGTGCCCAAGGCAAGGTGGGGGGGCTGCTGCTGCAGGCTGGGACCAATGCCAGGTTCTTGCTGGTGGGGGACTGGGTCAGGCTGTGCTCAGGGTGCATGGCACTAGAAGGTGAATTTTGGGGTGGATCTAGCCCCCCAGCCCTCCTCCCAGTGCTGCCATCTGCCATGATTGCAGCCTAGCCCAGCCTCCCTCAAGGAAGAACCCAACGCCAGCCCTACTCCACAGTGGCAGCCTGCCCTTGCCCTGTGGGCAGATCCAGGAGCAGATGCCCCCCATGCCCTCCTGGGGTGCATACAATAGCAGGAGCTGCCTTGCCCTCTACCCCACTTCCTGCGCCCCCCGGACGAGCTGGAGCTCTGTCTCGCGTCCTGCCCCACCCCAGCTGGGCAGCCCCAGCTGTGCTCCCTCCCTCACCATGGGGCCCTTAATCTGCCCCCCTGCAACAGATTTATCAGCCAAACCTGGTTGCACTCCTGGCCACTTCAGTGCTATGCTGTGCTGTGGCTGCGCGCATGCACGCAGCACTTACCAACTACATTATTAGCCACATGAGCCAAAAAAGCCTGATTGCCCATGCTCTCAATTTTCTTCATCTTGGTGCCGATCCAGTATGGAACTGATATGTATTAGTGCACCTCTACTAAATGTGATTAACATGATAAAATAAGCATTCTGATGACAATCCAGACTAAGAAAACCTAAAGCAAACTAGAAGAAAAAGCAATTGGTTTGACATTCTCCCTGGTCAAATATGGGAATAATTAATTTAAGCATGACACTCTTAGCTTCTAACTAAAATATTCCTTTTACCCTTATGCTTGTAAAAGTTTAAGAGGTTTCTTAATATCCTTTGTAAACTTCGTGAACTGAAGACATAAAAGCAGAGAAGCGTATCTTCTGGAAAGTGCCAGATTGCTCTTGAAACCATCGCAGTGGCACTTGGGCTAAATTGTGCCCTGTATTTTATACCCTGTTTGTTAAGGGTAATGGGATTGTATGCAGTGTTCAAAATAAAAATCAGAACTTGTATGTGATAGGCCAGAGATTTGCTGCTCAATTCAGATGTTCTTCATTTAGGTGCTGGCATGTTTAGAGGGCAAGATTGATGCTTATGTCAGCATAAAGTTGGTTTTAAAAGATAAAATCCATTTCCCTTTTCACAGGCAGAATGAGGAGTAAGGATCCCAAAAGGGTTTCTGCATTCGTTATTTGATTTAGAGAGCAAGGCTTTGCTTCTGGATTAGACAAGGTTGCAAAATGGATTTGCTTATTAATGTGAAATTTCATGGCATTGAGCAAGCTAGTTCTGTAGATGTCTTTCTGGATAGTCTTTACTGCATTGAGACAGAAGGATTGCTCAGTTAGTGCCTTAAGCTAATCTGCCTGAAAGTTTAAACATCAATTTAACAAAAATAGAAAAGGAATTGTTGGGAAACTTAGGGCAGAAACAGTTTTTCCTCAGAGCAATCATTCTCATTTAACATGTGGGCTCTAAAGGGAATGGCTTTGTTGGTAGCATTTGCATTATTGTACTGAGAATCTATATTGTCTGCTTAAAGTTTAGGTTGTATATAATGGTGGACTTCTATTTTGTGTTTTGCTGTTTTCTGCGTACAGATTTGCTATTTGAAAACCACTTTATCTTGTAAGGACACAAACTTTATTTTGTATTCTTTCGCTGTAGCGATTTATATGGATATCTTGCAACTTTAAGTCAATATGCAAGAGTGCCCGAAGGAAAGATTCACTTAATCTACCTGTGATATGACTAAAGAGGGATATTTTTTTTTCAAGTACATCTCCAGTGTAAGAAGACATTTTTGGTGCTACTTATGCAGTTCAAAGCGAGAGAACAAGTTAAAAAATGTGAGGATGCGGTATAATTTTTTTGGTGGCAATTCTTTACAAAGTGAAAAATTCCATTAAAAAATATTGAAGTTTGTTTAACCGATGACACTAGAAGAACTATGGATCCAAAGCCTTAGCTATCATTCTTCCAGTGAGGCTGTTTTTTTTGTTTTTCCTCACTTAGCTAGGCCAGGGTTTTTCAACATTTTTTTTAAATAAGTGCACCCCTGGCAGCTGGATGCAGAGCAGGGAGTGGGGAGGTGGTGTGTGGTGGAGCAGTGGCAATGCAGGGTGGTGGGTGACAGCAGCGGCTGCTGCATGTGAGCTCCCCCCTCAACCCTGCCCTGCATCTGGCCAGCCAGGCAACGCTTGTGCAGCCCACAGAGGCATGCCGCTGCCCTCCTTCCCCCAGCCCTGCTCCTGGGAGGTGGCAGTGTGGGGTGGTGGGTGGCAGTGCTTCATCCCTGCCCACCCGTGCGTACCACCTTGGGTCTTCCCAGTTACCCCACTGTACCCACTGACACCCCCTGAGCTAGGCAGTGCACTTCAAAGGAGCTGGGAAAAGGAAGGTAATAGTATTTGGCCAAATACTTATCTGTGATACAAGTGCCTTGAAGTCAGGGCTTTTGGGGTGAATATAATGAGAACTCCTATTTGATTACTGTTGCAGTTATTGATATTTGCATGATGGACTTCACTCTTTCTCTGTTCAGCTTTCCTGTCTGTCTGCTGTCATGCGTAACAGCAGAAGGTAAAGAAGAGATGGGAGAGGACCATTTAGACATGTGTTTGAACTAACGAAGTGTGATTCTATGAAAGATACCATGTTGGGGATATTGCTACTGAATAAGTTGAATCAAATTTAACTTGGTCTGTTCTGCTTGTGTCTAACATAAATTTGGTGGATACAGACCTACTTAGGCAGGTTTGAATTGGATCCCAATTTTACATTTTTCTAGCAGAAAGATTCCCTTTCTTTTAATGGCTGGTGTTCTTGCTATGCTTCTCTACCGCTATATGTTGCTGGATATAGTTTAATATGGAGGAAAATGGACAAAAAAAAATAAAGAAAGGATGGGGAAAACACTAAATAAAACAAGTAGACTTTCAATACCTACTTCAGAATAGTTGGTGACTGCCTGCTTAGTGACTAACTGCATCTAATTCTTTGAGAATGTATTGACTCTTTGATACTAAGTTTATGAAGACTGTTGCTCTGTGCATGGGCCTAATGGTAAGGGAAATGCTTCATAGTCGAGTAAAAAGGCAGTCCCTGCCCTGAAGAGCTTGTCATCCATGCAGACAGCATGCAGTGAGGCTAGAGACTCAACAAAAAGTGGCTTAAACCAGCAGTTAAGTTTGTACAAGACTTCAGTTCCATGAGTTCTGTAGCTTTTTAATTTAACCTAGGATTGGGGAGAATTGATGTCTGTAGGATTGCCACAAGGATCGAGGATTAATCAATACTGGGAAAGATCCTTTTGGTTTTGCTTTGGTATTAATCAAAATGGGGTACTAACTTTTTCTTGAAGAAACACTTTGATACTCTAACTTTTTTTGGTTGATTTTCATATTTACACAGAAATTTACAAAGAGAAGAGCTCCACGTGGGTGAACTGAAGATATATTAGGTTTAAACTTGAGTCCCTTTCATTGCATGAGTTGCATGTTACCCACTGACACTGAAGTAAAGCTGGAAAAAAACCTACAAGTTAAGAAAACAAGAAGTTTGGAATTGGACTTGGGGGATCTGGGCTTGGAAATGCCTCAGGTAAGCCTGGTTTGTGTTACAATGGTATTTACTTTAATAAGCTCGCTCTCTAACATAGTTACAGGGCAAAGTTTGAAGTCAACAGAGAAGAAATATTCCAAAGAAGAGGAAAAAATAGTACTAAGTAACATGTCCTTCTGGTCTACTCTGAGCATGAAGTCCAGAAGTCAGCGTTCAACCTCTCCCCCTGCTGGGATATCACCTTGTAAAATCATAATCACCAGCAGGAGAACAGAATTTAAAGCTCAAGCCTTCTCCCCAGGCTTGATGACTCCTAGAGTTCTTTATAGAAGGGTGCTCAACCTACCTTCCTCTTTTTAGCCTCTTTCTTTTCCTTGCCTCCATCATATCTGCATGGGCTGATAAGTTGGTGAAACATGCTAATACTTTCCCATCAGCATCATCACATGTTAAAACAGTTAACTCTTCCAACAAACATCACCTTTCCCTTAGTATCTGTGATTCAGAAATGCTTTTCCCTTTGCAAGTAGATTGATTCTGCCTTGACTCCTGATTTGTTCTGCCAGTCTAGAGAACAGTATATCCTTTTGTGATCTTAGAAAGGGTGGAGAAATCGGGCTTATAACAGCAACTTGTTTGCAGTGTAAACTGCCATGACTGCCATTTTTCCAGTTCACCTTTCTAACTGGCTGTAGGTTTTGAGACTAACCCATCTAGTGGCTATGCATTCATACACATCAATAGGAAATAAGTAGTCTAGTTCTCTGACAGTTCTGTAGCCTACTGTGGATTCTCAAGGGACAGTGGGCTGCTATAATATACGTTTATCCTTACTGCGGACTTGAGTCTAAAAGTGCCATAGCATTTTTGGGGTGCTGCTGATGTTTAAGATGAGAACTGTGCTGCTGCTAGTTGTGTAGTCTGTCACACAGCAGGATTCAGCAGAGTTGTCTTCCTGATGAGACTAGTGGAGGACAGCCTCTTATTACTGCAGTGATTCACACACCAGTAGACTGACTGAGCCTTTGAGTAACACAGTGCATCCTCTCCTCTTACCGCTCATTAGTTTCAGGAGGTCATGGGATCTCATGAAGACCAAGATTTAAAAATAAGGTGAAAGCAGCAAATGGTCTTGTTACGCCACTAAAGTTTTTGTGTGGCTAGCAATCCTAATCTAATTGCAGAATCATTCTACACAAAGCCCTGCTGCCTTCTTAGCAGATGGAACAAATCCATTACAAATAAATTGAGGGTTTTTTGTATGTTCTCTACCCAGAACTAAAAAAAAAATAGCAGGCTCTTCTGGCTAAGACTGAAAGGAAAAGCTGCCAGAACTAGAAAAGCAGGGAGTATTGCAAATTGGAAGTAAAGCCTGCTGGGGATGCAAGGTTGTGATAGTGGCTGCTCTTAGGAGTACTGACTATGCCCAGGTATATTGGTCTGCCACATTTAAAAATGCTCAAGTATCACTAAGGTTGCTAAACAAATAAGGATTTTGACCAGCTGAAAAAGAATGAATGAGCAACTGTCCAGCAGCTACAGTGGATACAAATGTCAGTGTCTCTTGTAGGTGAAAGCACTGAATGTCACTAATTGGCTGAGAAAATATGATTTAACAGTTTAAGATATTATGTGTGTTTGTTTATCGAAAACATTTTTTCCAAATGCAAGTACGGAGCAAGTTTAAAGGCTGTTCAAGTGAAATAAGTCTTGGGAAAGTTTTACTTGTAATGTAGCAATCTTTAAAATGGTCTCTTTATGGAAACATGAAATCTCTGTTAAGTTCTGCTGAGGTAATGAGAGAGATCTTTGGAGAGGGGATATTTAACTGTTTTAGAGCTTCTTTAAAAAAAAAATTCCAATGATTTTGTTGTAGCCCAGTGTGAGTGGAATGGACCCTCCTTTTGGGGATGCCTTTCGGAGCCATACGTTTTCAGAACAGACGCTGATGAGCACAGATCTTCTGGCAAACAGTTCAGATCCAGATTTCATGTATGAACTGGTAAGTAATCTTGTTTGTTTGTTTATCTGACTCTTACCTTGGGCTGCGCTCTAAATTCCTAGAAAAATGAGGGGGCGATTGATTATTCATTACTGCCCATTCCTTACCTCAGCCACCAGACTAGCAACAGTAATATCTATTCAAAAGAAGGTTTGTAAATCTAGAGGTCTTCGGGGGCCTTAGACTGTAAGATATACAAAAGCTTTGAATTGAGTAAATGATAGGCCTATATGAATAGGGAACTATTCGATTTGGATTTGGATGCCAGTGATTCGATTCAGAGATTTGAATAGTTTTTGTTTTTTGTTTTTCTGATTTTTCTTTCCCAGTTTGGCCAAATTTGATTTGGAGCCGCTTCAGAGATTCAGCCATAGAGTATAATGGGGAATCAATTAAATATCTATAACTTGGTGGTTTTGGGGCTGATTTAGATGAAACTTGCAGGGATGGTAGCCTCTGCTGAGGGCATGAAGCCTGCCAGGTTTCAGGGTGATTAGTGCAGGGTTTTCTGGGAAACTGCACCTCAGACTGCTTAACAGACTGGCTGATGGCAACATCCTGAGGGATAGCCAGCACAGGTTTGTTGCAGGTAGGTCTTCCTTGACCAATCTCATTTCCTTTTTATAACCAGGTGGCCTATCACCTGGACAAGGGAGAAGAGATTGATGTTATATATCTTGACTTTAAAAAAGCCTTTGATCTGATATCCCATGATCACCCTATTGGCAAAACTGGCTAACTGGGGCCTTGGCCTCACCATGATCCGCTGGCTGGGGAATTGGCTCCACAGTAGGACCCAAAGGGTGGTGGTTGATGGAAGTCAATTGTCATGGTGCCCTGTGACCAGTGGGGGTCCCTCAGGGATCTGTCCTAGGGTCTATACTATCTAACATCTTCATTAATGATGTAGACATCGGTGTTGAAAGCAGACTGGCCAAGTTCCCCAATGACCTCAAACTCTGGGGTAAAGCATCCACACCTGAGGACAGAAGGGTGATCCAAGCAGACCTTGACAGGCACAGGAATTGGGCGGATGAGAACCTGATGGTGTTTAACACCAAATGCAAGGTCCTCCACTTTGGGAGGAAAAACCTGCAGCATGCTTATAGGCTCAGCAGTGCTACGCTGGCTAGCACTACGAATGAAAGGGACTTGGGGGTCATGATTCTTCACAAGATGAACATGAGCCTGCAATGTGATGCTGCAGCTAATAAAGGGAGCAAAACGCTGGCCTGCAAGAAATCCCAGGATGTCATTCTCTCGTTGTACTCAGCTTTGGTGAGGCTGCAGATGGAGTACTGCGTCCAGTTTTGGGTTCCACAGTTCAAAAAGGATGTGGAGAAGCTTGAGAGAGTGCAGAGGAGAGCCATGCACATGATCAGAGGTCAGGAAAACAGACCTTACGATGAGAGGCTGAGAGCCATGGGGCTCTTCAGCCTGAAAAAGCTCAGGCTCAGGGGTGACCTGATAGCCACCTATAAGTTTATCGGGGTACTTACCAGGACCTGGGGGAACCAGAGCGTCCCAAGGGATGACAAGGTTGACCAGTCACAAACCAGACTGCGACCAATTCAGGCTGGACATAAAGAAGAACTTGTTTACCGTCTGAGTCCCCAAGGTTTGGAGTAGACCGGTGGTGGAGGTAGTTCAAGTGCCCACTTTGAATGCCTTCCAGAGACATTTGGATGCTTATCTTGGTGGGGTCCTATGATCCCTGCTGACTTCCTGCCCCTGGGGCAGGGGGCTGGACTCGATCTTCTGAGGTCCCTTCCAGCCCTAGTGTCTATGAATCTATGACAAGCAAAACTCTTGATGTAGCTAACATGGTTTATGGAAGGCACAGGGGGGTGAAAACTGCAGGCCTGCTAGGCCCTGCTGCAGCCATGAAGCCTGCCAGCTGTCAAGGCCTGGCGTTCTGGGGCCCTGCACCTCTGGTAGAGACTGGCAGAGAGAAGTCAGTCACTGGCCAGCTAGAGCTGTCAGTCCTTTTCGCTTCTCCTCCCCACCCTGTTCCCCCTCCCTCTTTCTAAGTTTTTTTCTGTTTCCCCATAAAGACTGCCCTCTGAATCTTTTCCGGATCGATTTGGAAACTTAAGCTTCTAGCGTTTAAATTCAGAGATTTGGCCTCCAAATTGGGCTGAATCTTCTCCGAATTGAATCACGAACTGAAGCTTCACACAGCCCTAATAAATAGTTGCACTGCTGCTGGGGAATGGTGTTTGAAAGCTGAAAACTCAAAGAGTGTAGCTGCTCTTGTAACAGGTGTTACATCATCTAAAAAAAGCAGAGCAGAACTGAAACATTGACTCCTTAATATTTTTCAACATAAGCATTTCCCATTGCCCAGGTAATAGTGATCACCTTCATACATTATTTCACAGATTTGGATAGAATAAAGTTTTCCAGGATCTAAATGGCCTAGGATTGATAAAGGCAGATGTATAGAGTCTTTTATCTCTTCATTATGTGTACAAATCTGACGTAGGCCAGTTGAGAGGAAAGTAGTTTTCATCTGATGGCTCTTTCATACACTAAATGAATTGTTGGTTTGAGTCCAGTTCTTAGTGGTCAGGCATGCACACCATACAAAAAAATCTTGCCACAGTTGGCTGGTATCTTTGGCAGTCTCAGTAGAGAAGCCTAAAGCTGTTGAAGCATGGAAACTAGGTTTCAGCCTTGCCCCAAGAAAATGCTTTAGCTAAAAGCTGAGGTACATGGAGTCACATTGTATCATTATAAGAGAAAAAAGTCTCACATACTGTCTGTCATTTCCCAGTATTGCTGGCTTAAATGGAAGCCCATTTCCCTAAAATATATCTTGTTAACTTGTCTTATTGTACACAGGACAGAGAAATGGACTGTCAGCAGAGCTCCAGAGACAACTTCCTTTCTATGGAGGACTGCAAAGACATTGAGAACCTGGAGTCTTTTACAGACATTCTGGGTAATGAAGCATTTGCCTCAAACTGGGAGCAGTGGGACACATACTGTGAAGATCTAACCAAGTATACCAAACTAACCAGCTGTGACATTTGGGGAACAAAAGAAGTGGATTATCTTGGCCTTGATGATTTTTCAAGCCCATACCAAGATGAAGAGGTGATAAGTAAAACTCCAACTTTGGCCCAGCTTAACAGTGAAGACTCTCAACCTGTCTCAGATTCACTTTATTACTCGGATTCACTTTTTAGTGTAAAACAGAACACACTAACTTCTCTGCTACCTGGCAAAAAGATCACAAGCAGAGCAGCAGCCCCAGTTTGTTCCTCCAAAAATGTTCAGGCTGAGGCGCCTTTGTCAGACTGTGTTCAAAAAGCGAGCAAGCCCACGTCAAGCACACAAATCATGGTGAAGACCAACACGTACACTAATGAGAAGGTGAACATTCACGTTGAATGTAAAGACTATGTTAAAAAAGCAAAAGTAAAGATCAATCCATTGCCACAGAGCAGACCGGTGTTGAGCCAGGCCCATGCAGATGCAGCAAAAGAAAACACCTGCTACTGTGGAGCTGTGGCAAAGAGACAAGAAAGGAAAGTGGTAGACTCCCTTCAGACTCCTAGCACTCCTCCTCCTGTTCTGCCTTTTAAAGAGACTCAGGAACTGCTCCTCAACGCACCCCAGGAAACTCCTGGGCTAATTGTGGGGGAGAGCAGCCTTTCTGCCAGTACATGCGCGCCAGATTCTTCACAGAAGAAAGAAGAGCACAATTATTCTCTTTTTGTCACAGATGGCTTGGGTGAACAGTCAATCAAAGGAGACCCTGAAGAGGAGGACGAGGATGAGGAGGATGTTGAAGATGAAGACCATGATGAAGGATTTGGCAGTGAGCACGAGTTGTCTGAAAACGATGATGAGGAGGAAGATTATGAAGATGACAAAGATGACGACATTAGTGATACTTTCTCTGAACCAGGTACTTTAAATTCTTAGCTAGCTGGAGCTGGGCAGCTTTGCATCTCCCCAGGAAATCTTGTGGAAAATATACTTTTGGTGTATGGTAACACTTTGCCCTTACATAGTACCTCTTATCCCTGGGTTCCAAAACTCTTTTCAGACGTTCACTTATGAAGCTTCACTATACCCCTACAAGACAGGTATTCCTTCCTTTTCACAGAGATGTTAAACTATTGACCTAAGATCATGCAATAACATTAGTAATAGAAGCACAGAGAGAATTCAGGATTCTTGACTCTCATCCTGTTGTTCTAATTGCAGGACCCTACTTGTATTTTTTTTTTTTTCCATCCCTGTTTTTTTCAACATGTTGATGGGGTATGTGAGTCCTAACAGGACACATTAAATCAGTTATTACCTTTTTCCTAGATCCTACTGAGCCACTGTACATGATCGTCCCTAACCCCTCAACTTCCCCTAATTGGCCCATTTATTGGCAATCACAAAAATGAATGAGATTGGAGCTCAGTCTCCACAGTCTCCTGTGCAAATAGAAAATGTAATTATAAAATTAACAGAACAGTCTCCTTCTGGAAAGTGATATGGAGTAACCATTACTGTATTAAAAACCGTGCAGAATAATTAAACTAATTCTTAGCTATAATCACATTTTATACAGTCCTTCCAGTGTAGAATAAGCATCTGTGTTCTGAGGGAGGGGCATCACTTTTAAAGCAGCAGTTCAAGTTAAGGATGCTGATGTCTGATGATGAAAATTTTAGGGTATAGCTGCCTCATTAGCAAGGACTTTATACAAAATATACTTGTGTTACTTTGTATTCATTTTAAAGGCTTGTAATGTACATATGCAAGTATCTTAAAACATTACCTTCTTGACAGCGTTCCATACAGAAGTGAACTTTATTCTTCTTTTTCTGAAGTTTTGAGTGGCTTCTGCTATTATAATACTTTTGGGTGGTGGCGCTTGATTTGGCTAGGTGCATTAGAGGATTGAGGCATATTGCATATTATACATGGGGAAAACCAGTAATCTTGAAAAGGTGGTTAATTTTATTGCTGGGATTTTACTCTGGTAATACATTAATAATTTACTTTCTTTGAAAGTTTGTTTTATGCTGGCAAGGAGCCCCTTCTGCCTTCTATTAACTGCGAGTATTCCTGCATGTAGCAGCACAGTAACTGGGGAAACAAAATTGCTGCTTGACCTATATAATAAACTCACTAAAATTTTAAGTAAATGAAGGCCCTTTGCCTTGGCTGTTGAATTGAAGATTAAACCACTGAGTGTGCTACACCAGGGTTTTGTTTGTACCTTTTTCCTCCTTTATTGGTGAAAATGCTTCAGAAAAGGGCCTGGGAATGAGCAGAAGTATTTACAAATTCTGTTGTACTAACATCAAAGGCAGAGAGCTGGATTTAGAGCTAAGGTGCAAGGACAAAGAACACTAACTCTCATTGACTTCCTATTGTGTGCATTTTCCATATAGCTGATTTCATCTTATTTTCCCTACTTCCTCCTGCACTTTTTTGCAAGTGTGTGGAGTATGGGATCATCTGAAGAGATGATAAAATAATAGCTTTCTGCCTCCTTTAGTTTTCCATTGTTTAAATGGCATCCTGAAACTCTCTCCCCATATTGAGTATCAGGACTTTGAGGTTTCACCCTCATCACTAGGTCATTGCAACAGAATGCCTTTAGTGAACTCCATTAGTGGCAGAGAGAAGGATAATCTGATAATTTAAGTACATCAAGTTCTGGTTTGGGAATTGATGGCTATAGCTAGCTACAGTTACATTATCCTTTCCAGAGCAGCATAGGGTTGCCTTATTTCTGTGTACTGAGGAGTTTGGACACTTTGGGATGGTATGCAGTGTTTGCTGGAGTTTGCAGTGGGGGAAAAAAAGCACGTGATGTATGGGACTCAGGCTGGCTGTACAGCAGAGGCAACCTAGGGTAGGAATCATCATAAACAGAAATCCTCCCTATTCTCTTCCAGTATTCGCATATTAGGCCTAAGATACTAGTCCCTAAACAAATGCGTACCATTTTTGGCACTCTTACTATAATACTGAGAACTGGCGCATCACAGCTGCCTGCTTTCTCTTTACTTATATTAGGATGAAATGCACTGTTGCATAACCAGAACTCCCTGCCACACTAGAATGTTTGATTTGAATGGAAAGTAGCAAGCTCTGGCAGCTCATCTGAGGCTTTAGTCCCAACAAGGGTAGGGATCTGCTGACTTGAAAATGTGTGTCAAGTTCCTAAATATTTTTGTTGGAAGACCAGGCATAGATGGATGTCTGCAGACTTATGTATTCCTTGTCCAAATCTATGAATCACAAGTTACGTTTTTTGTTCCCTTGTAATTACCCAGTATAAACCCTTGGAGTGTATTGGATCCTTAAAAAGGTGTTTAGGAGAAGGTACTATTCTTAATTTTTTTCCTCTAACCCAGGGGTGTTAAATTCATTTGATCCTGTGTGCCAGATGAGGGGTGTGGGGCTGGTCTGCAAGCTGGATTGGGCCCATAGGCTGGCCCCAAGTACAGGAGCCAGCTTGCAGGGTCATTCTGGTGCAAGTGCTACAGACAGCACGTGCCTTGGACCAGCCCTGCATGCAGTGCATGGTGCAATGGGCCATTCTGGGGTGCATGCTACATACAGTGCATGGAGCCAGTCTGGAACACGCATCTGCTCCATGTATGCTGTGTCCATGCCAGACCAGTCCTGGACACTGGCTTTGACATGAGGCCAGTCTAAGGGCCTGACTTTGGATCAACCCCAGATCCAGTGAGCAGGGTTGGTCCAGTATGAGCACCATGGACAGCATGTGCTGCGTGCAGCATGTGCAGGTTCAGCCCCTGAACCCTTCTCTTTGTGCAGCCTGTGCCAGATGGGTTCCACGCACCATATACAGTGTGTGGGGGGCTGAGGCCAGTACAGGCTGCAGGAACTGGCACATGCTGCATGCGGTGCACTGGTCTGAAACCCACAGGCAGCGCTGTGGGCCAGATCTTTGATGTGTTGACCCTAATCAATATGAATTTTCTTGGGGTTTGTGTAAGAACAGTCATCTTGGCAGGATGAGCTTTACAGATGTACTTGGGCTTGGATTTTTGTGAGTTTTGCTTTAGGTTTTGTGACTTTTTTTCTGCAGAGACTCAAGAGATCCATGTTCCATTGCTGAGCCACCAGCTCAGTATAGTCTTGGGGATTAGCCTTAATTTCTGTATCTCTGTTCCTTATTGGTAAATAGTGAAAAAGTTAATGATATTTAAAAGGCAGGGATTTTCACTGGGCCAACTGCATGGTTGCGATAGACATAGGCAAGGTTTCAAATGCTGAGCATCCTTCATTAGGTCTGGGGGGAAAAAGCAGGCACAAAGATTAGCAGGAGTCGGACTGCATGGCATGCTATGCCAGTGCTTAGTCCTTGGTACACTTATAATTTTTGTTCCCAGGGTTACCTTTCGCAGGTATGTTGTCCTTGAGCTTACGGACAGTGAGTTTAGAAAGTGAGTGGTAGTTCTGTGAAAAGTGTCACGTCTCTTTTAATTTTTTTTTTCTTTTTTTTACCTGTGATCATTCACTCTGCATAGTTTTAGTTTGGTTTCATCCACATGGTTTGCATTAGATAATTTAGTGCACTAGAAGTGATCTCCGCGTGCATATCCCCAAATGTCTTATAATCCAGGGGTTCCGATGGGCTTGTTGTGGGCAGGTTGTGGTTTTTTGTAGTAGTAGAAATGCTTGACAGGCTTTGCATCTGCTGTTAAGGCAAGGCTGCATCCCTCTTGATTTCTGCTTCTGATGACAAGGTTAGGGGGTTGTTTTGAAAGTCGGGACCTTGGGGGAGGTAAGGCCTGATTGTTTAATGATACTTAATCTATATATCTATATCTATATATATGTGTGTGTGTGTGTGTATGTATGTGTATATATATATGTTTTACTACTCATCCTAAACTTGTAATTAAAGAATTCAGCAAAGCTAAAAATAACATAGATTTCATAGATTTCTAGACTTGGAAAGGACCTGGTAGATCATTGAGTTTGACCCCCTGCTCCAGGCAGGAAAGAGCACTGGGGTTAGGTAACCCCAGCTGGATGCCCATCTAATCTCCTCTTGAACATCTTCAGGGAAGGGGAAAGCACCAGCACCCTTGGAAGCCCATTCAGTGTTTTGGCAACCCTTACTGTAAAGAATTTCTTCCTAGTGTCCAATCAAAACTGAAGGAGAACAGGTTTATGGCCATTATTTCTAGTAACCCCGAGGGGCGCCTTGGTAAACAGTGTCCCATATTCCCTGCTGACCCCCCATGATGAAGCAGCCACAAGGTCACCTCTCGGCCTTCTCTTGCAGAGGCTGAAGAGATTCAGATCCCTCAATCTGTCTTCATTGGGTCTTACCTGCAGGCCCTCAACCATATGAGTAGCCCTCTTCTGAACCCTCTCAAGGTTATCCACATCCCTCTTGAAGTGTGGTGCCCAAAACTGGATGCAGTACTCCCATCTGCGACCTCACCAGTGCCATATAGAGGGGAATTATCAGTTCCCTAGACCTGCTCATGATACTCCTGTATCCTATTCTGTCCCAATTAGATAAATTTACTTTACACAGTTATGTAGACTGGAAAAGCTGAGACAAACAGTGCCTCAGATTGGCTTTTTAATTAAAATTACTGTTAGTGTTATATATTAGAGGTAAAGTAAATTTAGCAAAAAGTGTTTTGCATTTTAAACTGGTCTGTTAATCTGAAATTAGTCAAACGAATGGTGTATTTCTGGTCTTTCCAGATTTTAGAACTAATATCTTGGCTTTGTACCTGATTTTTATTCATAGTAGGAAAGAGGGAGATGCTTTCTTTTTCTTTTTTTCTTTAAGTACTGTGCAGTTTCTCAAGTTCAAATGGTTTAACCATTGAGCTGAATAAGCTGAATAAACTGAAATGAAGAAAATTTATTTTCTCCTTCTGTAGAAGCTGCTGCTGCTCTAAGAAGTTGATTACATACTTAAACTCTAGTTCCAAGTGTTTAGTCAGTGACTTCTGACACTCCTTAGTGATTTGACTTTCTTTAAAATTTGGCAGCAAATCTGTAGTACTTGGATATTGTTTACATTCATTTTTAATTATTTTAATACATTACATGCATTTTAGACCTTCGTTTATTTGGATTTTAAGCATTTTTTTTTAATTTGTTGAGGAAAAAAGTTGGAAAACAGTACTCTGTTTTGCAACATGATGGGGTGATGGTATCATTTCAGTGCAAACACTTCTTAATGTCTTTAATTTTATCATACACAAATTGCATTCTAATATAACTATTGTCTTGTCTCTGTACTTTGGATTATTTAACTCCCCGGTTTTTTTGCTCTAAAAGGCACAGGCGTGGGATTGAGCACTTTGAGCCAAGCTCCTTTCCATTCAGACAAAGAGGTGGGCTGATGGCAGCTAGTCTTGAACAAAGAGCCTCCTATCCTGGCTAGAACTGTCTTCCATTGCTCTGACAGAGTTGGTTAATTTGACCTTCAGGGCATGCTGCCAGGATGATTTATTTTTCCCAGGCTTTTAAAGAGTATGTACATAATGCAAAATTATTGCTCTGGATTGATTTGATAGTGAGGATCTTGTTAGTTCTTAATATGCTTTTTGTTTTAAACTTTTACCGTGGGATAGGATGTTAATCTAAGAAATAAGGGAGACCTGGAAAATGTTCTGAAAATTGATGGGAAAAGAATGAGGCAAGCAAAAGGTGGTTCTCTAAGGGTTGAAGAGATGATGGGTGGGGAAGGAAAGTAGGGATAGAAGAAAAGAGGCCTCTTGATGTAGTAGATCTTCTCCCCAGTTCCAACTATTACTGGTGTAATGTTGGCTTGACGCTGGAGTTAGGACAGATCCCAACTGTAGAAAGCCAAAGACGTGGCCCCAGTAGCACGGAACCAATTAGTTGTGTAGCTTGAAGTTTTATCACACTTTCGTTTCTAGAATGTTTGCTCCGGCACCTATAAATTGTTTCCATCCTTGCTGAGCTTCTAAACAAATGATCAGTGCAACTTAATCTCTAGGATATGAAAATGATTCTGTGGAAGACTTGAAAGAAATGACTGCAGTATCTTGCCGGAAAAGAGGCAAAAGAAGATATTTTTGGGAATATAGTGAACAACTGACTACATCTCAACAAGAAAGAATGCTGAGGCCATCTGAGTGGAATCGAGATACATTACCAAGTAATATGTATCAGAAAAATGGACTCCATCATGGTAAGAGTACCTTCCCAGTAGCCAGTCTTTTCACGCTGACACCTCCGAGTACCCTAACTCCCTTATGTGAAATGAGTGAGAGATCTTGTTTTGGTGCCTGAGGAGAAATCCATTAAAACAGTATACCTCCTGTTACTTGGCTAATTGCTTTCTGTAATGTGGCCAAGAAAGGGTTCGTGAATATACAGTAGTAACTTCAGTATGGTTTCCCTTAAGAGAAAAGTGGATTCATTGAAAATTGTAACTCCTAAATTCTCTCTGCAGAGACGGTGAATGGTCTCAGTGCAATACTGTTAATGTCACAACTTAGTCATGAATCTGATTTTTGCCTCTGGATGCTAAGAAGCAGATCTAGTGCTGTTTGAAGTATTAGAGTAAACTGCGTGCAGGACTAACATGCGGATGACCCTTTACTTGAGATGCCAAAACAGGACAGACAGCAAAGTGGGGTTTTGTTTTGTTTTGTTGGTGTTTTTGTTTTGCTTTTTGGGGTGGGGTGGGGTGGGGCTGTGGACATGCCAACTTTGTAGCACTTCCAAAATAAATGATGCTGGCGAGGACAGATGACTTTGGGAATGGAGTGCTGGGTATGGGTATTCTTTGTTTTTCGCTACCTTCTGCTAGCAGTTTTTTAAGGGAGCAACTTGCCTAATTCTAACATTCCCTTGAGAACTTTTGTCCTTTTAGGCTAGCTCTTTTGGTGTCCGCGTCTGGGTTTTAGATGAAACATTGGATCTGTTACTTACTATTCTTCCCTAAATAAAATGCAAATTTTTTTTGCCTATTTAAATGTGAGAGAACTTCTAAAGCATCATTGTCTAAAGCAAATACGTGCTCATTTAATGCAGTTGTTTATTTTTGTACCAAAGACAAATGCAACTGGTATGGCAAACTGCCATAAATCTGTATCACTAGCAAATGTAATTAGTACCTGTGTCCTGGTTTGGAATTCATGCTTTCTACTTATCATACAAGTTTCAAATGTATTCAGAGGGGTGACACAGGGCATGCCTGCATTGTTATGTCTTTGTAGGAGCATAGCCACAATGCTTCCTGCGTCCATTTGCTTCTGTTCAACGTGCACTAAATCTTAGAAACAAGGCAGTGTAGCCACCTACTGCCTAAATCTTAACACTCACCCGTGGAGGCAGTGCTAACTGCTGAGTGTGTACCAGGTCAGCTTTCAGCCTGAGATGTGCGCTTACCTGGCTCCATTGCCTCCTATCCAGGATCTGGTGCGAGTGGAATGGAAGCAAGTGGTAGGGATGTGCTGCACGACAGTGGCCGCATGGAGGCAGCATAGTTCAAGGACTTTGTATATCAAGCTGCCCTTTTAGCTTGTAAGGTAGTGAGCTCTGTTGGCATCATCCAGAAGCTGCAGAACCTGTGAGGTTTGTTTGTTTAAAGTCCACCTGATACTTCAAACAAGTGATCATAAATATTAATTCCCCCCAAATAATATACCTATAGAGGGTTTTGTCACTTTAGTAATAAATGGGTTACTTGCCTGAAAGTAACATTTGTTTTCCATATAACTTCAGAATGAAAGTGCAGTAATAATAGATAGTCTTAAGGAATGAAGATCCTGCCTTATATGTACATGCTTCTGGTAAAGCTCAACTGGGCAAGAAAAGTTGTGTTATAAATGGAATAGCATAGATGCAGAAATATCCTTAAAAATGTCCAGAAGGAGTTGGCTGAACTCTGAACTGGCCATGTGTTTAGCTTAAGGTCACTTTTATTTAAAATTATGGTTGTTCTAGCCCTTTACCTCCTCTTTTGTCTGCGTGGAGCGGGAAACAGATGGAGTCAATGGATTGTTCTACTTCTTGGCATAAATTGATCATGGCAGTGAGACGGAGGGCATGGACTATTAGGAAGGTGCTTTGGAACTGAACGGTTAGCTTCACTAGCACCTTCATACTAACCATAACTGTGGATCCGTTTTGGTCCTGATGTGTGGTATGTGCTGCTATCCTGATTCTCAACATACTGATGTTTATGCCTGATTATTCAGCTGTCCTTTTTGCATTGCAAAAACTTGGAGGACCTGCCAAAAGTTGAACTTTGGGTCTTTGGTGATGAATGGGCAAGGATTAAGAATATAACTTATATGCATATCTTCATATTTGAATGCTACAATAAAGTCTTCTGTGTATTCAAAATAGGAAAATATGCAGTGAAGAAGTCACGGAGGACTGATGTGGAAGACTTAACTCCCAACCCTAAAAAGCTTCTCCAGATCGGCAATGAGTTAAGGAAACTGAATAAGGTGATCAGTGATCTGACACCAGTCAGTGAACTACCCTTAACTGCTAGACCAAGGTCAAGAAAAGAAAAGAACAAACTAGCTTCCAGGTAAAAACTAGATGCCCTTTGCCTGAATGAATGAATTAGGAGTATTCCAGATGTGCTACGGAACTGAAGCTTTCCTAATTTTCCTATTTAGAGTGAGGCTATTTCCCTCATTTGCAGTCATTATAAGAATTGTATTGGCTTGGCAAAAAGGCAACTAGGGCATATGATTTGCATAGGCATGGCGGGGAGGAGGATTCAAACTAGATCATGCCAGTTTCCATTGGAAAGTAAGTCAAGCTGGAATCATCCAGGAGTACCAGAATTAAAATTCACAAACAGGAAAGTGAGTTGCTTTAGTAACTGATGGCATTTAGCATGTTTAGTATATGAGTAATACTTAATAGTAGTGGTTTGGGTTCAGTGAGGATTGAGGTGTGAACAAAAACTATTGCATTGGGAGAACTTTTGCAAGTTAGTGTAGCCCCAGTTAGGAGATTGTACTAACTTTTTGCTATTATAGGGCTTGCAGACTAAAGAAGAAAGCCCAGTATGAAGCCAACAAAGTCAAATTGTGGGGTCTCAACACAGAATATGGTAAGTATAAATTTGTCTCAACTTTTTCCTTTAATACAAGCTGTTGTCAATCTTGCATCTTCCCATCACCTGCAGAAAATGATGGTTGTGGCAAACTTGCATACAGATGAAGTGGATTATGTGATGTAGCTATACTTGAAATGAGTTATTATGGTGACATCAGAGGCCCTGTACTGTCTGAGGGCTCTGTGTTGTAGATAAGGTACATGAATGAACACAGGAAGGTGCAGCTTCTGACCCAGAGTCATGTAATCAAATGTAACCTCTTTTTCCCCCCTCTCTTCAGATAATTTGTTGTTTGTGATCAATTCTATAAAGCAAGAAATTGTTAATCGAGTGCAGATCCCTAAAGATGACAGAGGAACCAACATGGAACAGAAGCTTGATGTACTCGTTAAAGATACTCTTGGTAAGGAGTAAAGTTAAACGGCTACATATTTCACCACTTACATGCAATAGCATTATTTTGGACTCCAGAGTCTTTCTCCTCATCTTTAAAGGAGTGTTACCCTGTTTTCACAAACTTTAGTTCTTCTACTTGCTTACTGGCCAGCTCTAGGCATTGTGATAGGCTTTTTTATAGTAAACTTGCACATGTGTGCAAATAATAGCGATCTTAAAGCACATCCCCTTCCTTTCCTTCATAGGACTACCTGTAGCGGGACAAACGTCAGAGTTTGTGAACCAAGTTCTAGAGAAAACTGCAGAAGGAGACCCCACTGGTGGCCTTGTAGGGCTGCGAATACCAACGTCAAAAGTGTAACAGACATCACTTCACCTGTTCTCATTGGTCAGAGCTCTACCTGTGTTGTCAAGTACTCCATTGTAAATTGCATTCTGGTCTGCATGTCCGTTTTTAGCATTATGTAAACACTTACAATTAGGTTCCATTGTTTTTAATAACAATGTAGTAAGATAAGTGAATGCATGGTATAAAATGCTTAATAGCATTTTTGGAGCATAAACCATATAGTTTTAAAGCTGCTTCCCACATAAATGCAGAGATTAGGAGTCTTTAAAATTAAGTCATCTAGGACCAGGTCATATAAATTTGGTTTTAGAAGCAAAAATATATTTTTGGTAGTGAAAAATCGTAGCAAATACCAAACATTGTGGCAGGTTTATGCTCCAAGTAAAATAAAGAAGAAGCATTTTTTTTGCAAATTGTCAGTTTGGTATTTTTCTAGAATTATTGCTTTTTTGGTTCTAAAAAGAATAAAACCAGTAAGCTTTCTTTGCAACCATTAACTTGTACATAGCACACCTGGCATTAGAGCTAGTGTGCCATATAAGACTTTAATTTTATGAGCTTAATATGGTATTTAAATGTCTGTGCAAGTAAGAGAAAAAAGTATATTCTTTGTGCCTTGTATTTTTGGGGGAGAGCTATAAGTATAAGCTGGTAAAGAATTTTTTTGTTTTGTACAATGAAAACCCTGAGGGGGGAAACGAGATGTATAGAGATGGTAAGATTATGGATTTTAATGTATTTGTTCCAGCTCTTACAAATTTTTGAATGTATATAGGAATATGTTGAAAATGTAGATATATGCCACAGAGTCTATGTATTGTATAAAAGATGGCTCTAGAAAACTCAATTTCGGTACTTGGCCGGAAGAAAACAAATACTTGCACATTTAATGCGATTGTTTATTTTTGTACCAAAGACAAATGCAACTGATATGGCAAACTGCCAGTCTAAGTAAAGTTTTGCACAGCTTACATGATACTGTACTGAATGTAAAAAAGAAAAAAAAGAAAAAAAAAAACAAGAAAAAAAGAAAAAAAAACCTAAAGGTCAGGGTTAGGGATCTTACTGAACTGTGAATTTTTTTGTTTGGGTCCAATTATCTACAGAAGGAGCATTCATACATAATATTATTTTGCTGTTCCTGTAGTTTGCTAGTAGATAAGTTGGTGGCCATCTTGGAGTCTTTAAATCTTTTGTTTTCTCTGCACTTACTGTAGGAAATTTTAATATATTTGGATTTTAGTAAGCTATTAGAAAAATAGTTTTCAATTTTGAGAATTAAAAAAATATATTTAGCTTGTTGTAGTATACTTCCACCAAACAACCAAAATAAAATTATTTTTATTGTAATGTGTATATATGTAAAGAGGAAAAAAGAGCTACAAATATCTAATTCCTTAGTTGCCACTTTTCCAGTTGATGTATTATTATGCATGTGGTGTTTCCAAGGATCAACACAGGCTTAGAAAGAAAAACAAAAAAAAATTTATAGACTTTTTTATATTTTTGTACAGGTATTTCAAAACTAGCTTCTTTAAACTTATGTGACTTTATTCTTGTTAATTCAGTAGTTTCTATGATTGGAGAATATTAACTCACAGTTCTTATTTGCTCTTCTGATCATAAGTCGGCTTTGTTAGTCAGTGTTAAAGTACAAATTTAAAAGCTTTATCCCTTGACGAGGAAGTCATTTATGTCAAGGCAAGATCATTCTCTGGTTTCAAGGACCCCTTTCCTCCCCTCTTCTTTCTTTTTATTTAAAGATGACAAAACACTGTTTACTGAAAATAGAAATACCAAATATTTTAAAATGATATATGTAGCTGCTGGGGGAAAATGCAAAAGTCCATGAAGGTTTCCTGCCCACTCCCTTTGGGGGGCTTGTTCCACTTCATTTACAATTTGTCTAAGTTTCTTTGTACTGTGATTCATTTACGTATACATAAACGTAGAGTTGGGTTTTTAGGGGGGTTTTTTGTTTGTTTTTTCTTTGGGTTTTTTTTTTTAGATCTAAGCTCTTTATTGCGTGAAGTTTTATAAATCTCAAATAGTGCAAGGTAGGAGTGGGAGATGAAGATGGCAATCCTGCCACATGGGTGTAGTGTGCACACAACACACTATGTATCCTGATACTCTGGAAGACTCAAAAAGCGGGGGAAAAAGCCAAAATACCACTACTGGGCTGTACCATAAAGTTTTTTTCATTCACGATTGAAGAAGGCCCCACAGCTAGTTAATCAAAGCTTTGAAAATCCTCTTAAAGGATTTGCAAGATTTGAGTGAGGTCTGTTTGTTTTTTGTTAGCCTTGGGAAGAAGTGCAGGTCTGTTTGCTTCAGAGCAGAGCCTGGTGGCTCATATGCATCCTTCCTGGT
Organism: Crocodylus porosus; assembly: GCF_001723895.1. Classification (NCBI taxonomy): domain Eukaryota; kingdom Metazoa; phylum Chordata; order Crocodylia; family Crocodylidae; genus Crocodylus; species Crocodylus porosus. The sequence goes on from NW_017728914.1 coordinate 20,629,568, forward strand.
ATTCCAGTTACACCAGAGATGCACGTGGCCACCAAAAATTCGACTAAGAATGTTTTGTTCTTTGGAACTTCTGTGGCCATGTCTATAGTAATGCTGGTTTTAGTCCTTTCTGGAGAATAGCCTTTAAAACACTGAGACCAGGGAGGTGCTAATCCTCTATCAGAGCTGTGTAGGCATGGTAATATTTGATTATGATGACACCAGTGTTTGCAGTTAAGTAAGACTGTGTGATAGATTTTAAACTGACAAGGTATAAAAGAGATGCCCCTTCCCACTGCTCGGGTATACTGAGCAACCATTGTTTTATAATGATTTTTTTTGTTTGTTTGTTTTTGTCTGAAAACCAGAATATGATTTTGGTCTAGCATTTCAAAAAAGACTTTGAATCTCTTTAGTGGATTCCATACCTTTTGCATTTCAGTGTTTTCTATGTATTATTTTAAGTTAAAGCTTTTAAATAGTTGAGCTTTTTAATGCTGACACTTTATTTTGTACCTATTTATATATGTATCTCTTAGAAAAGCACTTTGTTTAAGAAGATTTTTTTAAAAAAAGAAACAGCATTTTATATGATTCCTGCCACTTGCTGCTAACTCTGGGCTGGTCAGAATGCTGCAGCGATACTTGATCTAAATAAAACCTGGCAGTAAAATGTAGAGTAAAGTTAAGACCTGTGTTGGTTTAACTTTATTGTAAAGATGACATAGGCAAGCTGTGCAGCTTTACATTTTAACCAGGGGACTCTGTGGCATTTAAACAGTCTAGAAATGGTTGTACTTTAATGCCAGTAACAATCTGCTTCCTCTAGTGTCATTAAAATATATTCATTTAGTGTATACTTATCACAAACAAATCTTATAAGGGTAAAGAAAATGTACATGTTCTGTTTGGGTTCTTTTTTTCCTTGTTTGAAATTGTGGCATGCATTTCTGGATGATCTTTAGAGGAGAACTCTCTAAAGGTTTTCAGTGTTCATACATGGTATGTGGATCTTAATGAAGTCCTGGTTTTTTATTTTATTTTTTAATTTTGAGTGTAGGCATTGTGAATATTCACTTTAATCCTGTATCCAAAAACAGTTATACAGTTTTTGATTTAATAAATACAACAGCTCTTCCTTTTTCTGATACACTGGATTCTCTAGACCTTATTTCCATATTAAAGCATGCTGTCATGTTGCTCTTGTTAGGATCTTGTCAATCTGAACTTAGGTGCCACACTTTGTTTTTTGTTTTTTAATCTATATGGACTGCTTCTTCTACTGTACCATGTATGATTCTTGTCCTTCCTTATTCCTTCATGACAGATTATGATGTGGCTTTATATTGTGCCTTACTTGTACATCTAGAACTAAATGTTTATTTTTCATTCCCTTGAACTGCTTAAGCCCTCTGACCCTTCTGAAAGCAAATCAGAACTATGATAACAAGCATGATGAAGGGACTTCAAACTGATCTGATTTCAGCTCTGCTCAATAATCGTTTGGTGTAGAATACCAGTTTTCAGTGGCCTTGGGAGATGTGGGGAGGGGAGAGCACTAGGGCTAAAGAGTATTTTTACTGTGTCCCTTCCTAGCTAGAGACCTTTTTTTGTCTCCCTTCCACCCCCATAAGTTTATCAATCAGTTTTCTGATGTTTTTATTGGGGAGTCAGGGATAAGAGCAATTATCAAGTCTCCACATAGCTATGGATGGGCTTAATTCTCCTTTCATATCCATGTAAATAAAGAGTGCCAACATTGGCATCAGTGAAGCTACATTGTACTGATGGGAGAACTGGGCCCAGATATGCTCTGTTTATCAACCTGAATTTAGAAAACTTTCCACTACAACAGCAAAATCTTTTCTTGGTAAAACACAGGGAAGTCTCTTTAAGTAATCTAAAAAGATTCAGATAGTTCTGAAATAGTGCTGTCACTTTGGATTTCTTTTAAAATCTGATGTTTGCCTTGTATTAATAAAATGGTGAGTGTATTCACAAAAATGTCAAGAATGGACGTGCTTTTCTTATCCATAGGGTCCGGTTTTTTTTTTGGGGGGGGGGGGTTGTTTGTTTGTTTTTTTGTTTTGTTTTGTTTTTTGAAGCCAATAAGATCTTCACCTACCTACTTTCAAAGGGTTGTATACAAGTTGCCTTCAGAAGAAACGATAGCAAATAGTTTTGTTCCTCAAATTTGCTTAATAGTCTTCCTGAAATTCTGTTGAGGCATAGTCCAATTTATGTATCATGAACTTAGGATCTGTATTTGGCCGTGAGACCTGAATTTCAAGAAAATGCATCTAATCATGATTCTTTGTTTGAAAGTGAAAGGCTTCCCTTGGGTAGCATCTCTTTCTGTCTGCTTACTAAATGAAGCCTTGGCTTATCCACAACAGCCTAGTACAGAGCTAGTTTATTTTGTTTACCCCAGGGATCATGTAAAGTACATTTCAAACAGTTGCTGCTGCAGTGGCTGATTTCTTCATGTAACTGTGTTAAGGGCATTAGCATGTTGAAAAAACACCACTCTGAAATCTCTCCCAGTGTGAATTGGGGTGTTTAAATGTTAACATTGCAGAGATGGCACTTTAGGCCAGGTACAGACATTACACTTTTACCCGTATAAGTGATCAGAAACTGGCCTGTACCCAGAACAGAAGTTCAGTGCATGCAGAACAGGTTTCACCACTTTTAAAATCAGTCTATTTGTCCCTCCACTCCCCACCAAAGGGCAAATGTGTGTTCTGTTTGCTATGGATCTAAACTACCCTGTTTACAGACAACCACATAACTTTTTTTTTATCAATTCTGCCTAGGGTTTTTCAAATGTCTGTACCTAGCCATCGTGTGTGTGTGTGTGTGTGTGATATAATTTTTTTTTTTCCCCTCACCGCATCCAAAAAACCTTCTATATTCTTTTACTGACATTTGATAACATTTTACAACATCCCGGAATTCTCTAATGCTTCTCACAGGGTGAAAAAGTGTGCACACTGAATTTATACTCCTCAGCTGCTTAAACATTTGTGAACTTCCACAATAGCAAATCCTGATCATGTATTTATTGTTTTTTTTCTGCTGAGTAGTGTATCTAAAAAAAATAAGGCCAGAGCTATTTAAGCCAAATCACAATTTTCTTTTGATCTGGACAAAAATCTTTAGCATTTGATTTAAATAGGTTTTACACCACCATAGCCACATAAGGCATGTTTAGTGGAGTTAGGAACATTAGGAGAGTCAATATCTAAAGCCAAGCCAGGATGAGTAGAAGCTAGAAGTGTAGGAATAACTTTTGGGTTGCATTTTTCTTAACTGACAAATGCATATTCCTTCCTTTTTATTATGCCATCTTTTTTTTCTCTCCTTAACTTTTAAAAAACAAAAAAGCCTAATGGCATATGTGTATCTGCTCCTTTATACTTTTGTGTATAATAGTGTGTATTCCACTGCTTTCTTGTTTGAACCACTCTTCCTCCCTTTCAGAATGCTTCACCTATATAAGACATCTTGTATTTGTGGTTGAGTGAACTCTCAGGCTGATAGCACATGCAGACCTAGTGAACTGTTTAAAAGGCAACATTAAATCATTTTAAGTAACAAGACATGGCAACCTGCTCTGCCTATGTTTGGGGTCATGACTGTAATGCTGTTCTTGATATTCTGTTGTCAGTTTCCGACTGGAGCTCAGAAAAACTTACTGAAAGTCTTGTCTCTGTTATTATCTGATTTTTTTTTTTCTTTTTTACTTTGTTAAAAGCATGATCTGTTACAATGTTTAATGTTGGTTAATAGTTGTGCAGTTTTTCTTTTTTCTTTTTCCAAAAAGAGGCACAATTAAAATATATTGACTCTGTTTACTGTCACCCTTGATCCCTAGCACTTTTATTCAGATACAGGCTCATCAATGTATGCAACATTCTTTGTAATTTAAAATAAAAAATTGTGGAGGAAAATATTCTCCAATGTTTGTGTCCTTGGTGTGGTGTGGGTGTGTGCTGTCCTGAAGCCTGGGGTCCAGATGCACGAATTGCTACTATACCTCTAGTGTACATGGGGTTTCTCTTGGTGTTGAGCTGATTATTGCTGGGAGTGTGAAGCCATCTGTTTTCATTGGGCAGGTAAATTGCAGGCAGCAACAAGGTGATTCCTTGTACTGCTCTTTGGGGGAAACCACTGCTGAATAGGAAGACAATTTCATCTTTATCTCATACTAGACTCTAGTAAGAGCAGCTTGCTTACAAAGATGCCAGCAGTGATGTTTGTAGCTGTCCCCTAAAACCTGACAGATCTCAGGTTACAAGATTTTGGTTTCTGCTCCCTAGTCTAGATCCTGCACAGTTGGGAAAGTGCCTTTGTGCAAGCTGCCAGGAGCAGTAAAAAAGCAGGAGGTCAGCAGCTACATGCTGTCCTCCTCAGTGTGGCAGCGGGGGCTGGGGGAGGACGGTATCAAGCATTTACCTTTTTACTCCTGAAAAAAGGAAGGATGCTTCATTATCTTTAGAGCAACAGTAGGCTTTGCCAACTTCCATGGCTCAAAGTCTGGGGCCACTCATTCTTGGTGGACCTAAATTGTGAGACATGTTAACAAATTGTAATGGGGGGGGCAGTCCTCTGATATCTTACTCCCCTGCCTCATGCTGTGTGACTAGTTAAGGTTATAAATTCAGTGGGGAAAGGTTATATTTGGCCCTGCATTCATCCTGCCCATTGTCCCTGTTCCTTCTGCTAGTCAGCAGCCCTTCATCCCCTCTCCCAAGCCTGAGGAAGCAGCTGGGCTTGAGATGGGAGTGCTCAAAGGGCTGAGGAGCAGCCCCTTTTCATAGCATGACAAAAGATGAAGCAACGCTACCGTTAGTTTCTGGTTCTCTTGCTGCACTATGCTGCTATGAACAAGTGGCTTGGTTGAGGGGAAGGAGGAGATGACTTGCTTCCTGCAGCCATCATGTATCTGGGTCCACGAAGGCAGTTTTCCTTAAGGATTCCCAGAGACAACTGTTCTTCTGGCGTGGTTCAGTACCCACTGAGGTGTTGGGGCTTAAAGCTCACTTTATGGAAATGGGAGGCTCCTCCCTAGCTTGCTTTTGTGGCCATATGACAGAGCAGGCAAACCTTGGAGGTATCTGAACCCCAAGTGTCTGGGGCTTGAGCAAGCACCTAGGATGCCTTTGGAAACATCCTGGTGGGGTGGAGGATGTTTGCCGGTTGCAGGGCCACTTACGGTTCTGGACTGACTCATGGATTTGGATTTGATTTGGCTGATCTGGCTTGGAACATGAAAAATGTCTTTAAAAAGGCTATCAGGCCTGGGGCTGCAGCCCTAGGAGCCCAGTCCATGCCCGGTGCGTGCTCCCGGCGGCGGTGGGGCCACGGCTGTGCTGGCAGCGGTAAGGGCGGAGCTCCTGCAGGTGCCACCGGCACTGGGTGGGGGTATGGTGAGCGCCCGCAGGCGCTGCTGGCAGCAATGGCGGTGGCCGGCTGTGCCAGCGGCGGGGTGGCGAGCGGTGACTGCCTCTTTGCACTCGGCGTGCGCGTGCTCCAATCGCCCCTTCCTTCTGGGCACGAGTGAGTGTTAAACGCGTCTTATTTTTTTCATTCCACGGGCTGTTTCTTTCCAGGTAGACTGTAACAAACCGTCCTAAACCCACGTGCTGGCGCGATCGCGCTGGTGACGTCTGAAGCCCGGGGGGGATGATTCTTGCTTTGTCGCTGGACCAGAGCGGAGCACAGCAGACGGGCACGAGCCCTGCCCTGGGGGGCTGCTCGGCCGGGACCTGTCCTCTCCCCTCGTCCCCGCCTCCTGTCTCGCAGCCCAGCACGATGCCACACACCCGCCCCGCATCGCGGGTGGTTCCAGTCCTGAGGCGGGCACAGGCAGCAGGAGGCTCCGGCCTCCAGGGGGCGCGCGAGGCGAGGCGCGGTGCGGACGTGTCTCGCGCGGCCCTTCCCGGCTTCCGTAGTGAGCCAACATGGCGGCGGCCGCGGACGTGCCTGTGCGGGTCTGTCACCAGGAGATTGTCCGCTTCGACCTGGAGATCAAGGCGGCCGTGCAGGTAGCGCCGGGGCCGGGCGTGGGGGCTGCGCGGGGCCGGGCCGGGCCGACTCTGTGCTGTCTTGCAGGACATCCGCGACTGTGCCGGGCCCCTGCCGCTGCTGGCCGAGCTCAACGGCCGCGTCAAGGACAAGTTCCAGCTCCTGCGGCGCCGCCTCCAGGTGAGGCCGGGGCCGGGGCCTTCTCGCAGCTAATACAACCACATGTTTCCCTTCCGTTCAAAGGAGCGAGAGGCCTCGCCCCTCGGGGGACCCTGGGGCCGCCTTGGCCCGTCCAGGTGGAAGCAGAGATGAGTCCCTTCATCGGAGGGACTTCAAAACCACCCGTGAAATAGGGGCCTGGTGACCAGGGGCAGGACAAATCACAGCCTGATGAGTGAAGATAAAGAGTCTTTAAAAAGTAGAGAGGGTGGTTAACCCATGTGGGAGCAGGGAGATGATAACAAGCCAGTAAGTGAATCGTCGGCCTTGGCGCCACAGCCAGGTTTTAGATTTTAGATTTGGGGTGGAGCAGGCATTCGAGGGACGGTGCAAGTGCACCCAATTGCCCCTGGTCCAGCCGCCTTCCGGACTGTCAGAGCGAGGACCCTGCTCCCAACTTCCTCATGGCTGCACGACAAGGCCATGTTGAAGGCAGATCACAACGCAACAGAGGCTGACGCCATTGGCACTGCAGCCCGCTGAGCAGCAGCCCTCACCCTGGGAGCAGAGAAGACTGCTGAGGAAGGAGGAGAGGAGTTTCAACTTGCAGCTACTCCCCCATGGGAAGACTTGCAACTTCTGCAGGTGGATGTGTGGCTCAAGGATTGGACTCAAGTCACCTCAAGACTGATCGCTGAGCCGTAGTAGAGGTCATTCTCCATTGAAGGGACTACTGCTGCTGCTGCTGCTCCTCCCGCTGCTGACCCAGTTCAGCTCAGGGGAAGGAGGCACTGGGACTCGACTGCCAGCACCACTGTTTCCCCCCATCTGCAGTGGCTTGGGGAGACTATCTTTATCCATAGCCTGCATTTCCACAGGCACAGCATGCTGTGAATGCTTTCCCCGTGGAGCCACTAGGAAAAACAACGGTGACAACTGGGTCCTAGTATCCACCTCACCATGCACCAGGCAGCCCCTGACCCAAACTGGGTCAGTCCATCCTGCAGCCTGAAAAGGTTGCTGTCCCTGGTCTAATTTATGAGCAGTGGAAGGGCCAGATAGATGGCTTTGTCTGGTTCCATCCTGTGTCTTCCGGTTTAGGCGAGAAGGAATTGAACGTTGTCCTGCTACTTGACGACTTTGCACAATCACTTGTTTGGAGGCAGTGGAGTGACTCCCTGCAACAAGAGCCTGTGAAGGGTGCTGTGCAGAGCTACACAATACTGGTGCTGTTAGGTGGGCAGGCACTTACGTACAGTTCACAAAATAAATCTAGAGATGTAAAATAGGAACCCAGAATGTCAAAAGCATTCTGATGGTCTGCCTGCTGTGGTCTGCCTGAGTTCTTTGCAACAGAATAATTTTTCTATACTGTCATTTTCCCATACTCAAGACACAAGGGAAAAAAAAGAGCTGGCATTTTCTGAGGGATGTATTGAGTCTACTGAGGGGGGCACTTTGTGTCTGAGAAAGTTGAGAACCGCTGTTGTAGGATAACTTAGATCCAAATGTAAGGATATCGCTAGTTGTCAGAGAGGTAGTTAACCTTGTTATTACATGAATTTTTAATTTACTGACATAGCTGTGTTCTTTAGGTGAGAAAAAGCATTGATTGTATGTATCACAATGGCTTATGCTCACATTTTAATATATTTGCTTTTATGTCAAAGGAGCTTGAACAGATGGCCAGGGAACAAGATAAAGAATCAGAGAAACAAGCTTTACTCCAAGAAGTTGAGAACCATAAAAAACAAATGCTCAGGTAGGTGAAGTCATGGATGCTATTTACACACTCTTCAAGCAGTCATGCAGTCTATACCAATGCATATCTGGATCTTACAGATGAGGTCTTTGAAGCAGAGTGATTTGTCCTAGGTAACAGCAGAATCAATGACAGAATCAAGAAAAGGACATAGAGATTCTGACTCCCAGTCCTATGACCCAACCTTCCAGTTGTCCACTTGAGGAAAAGAAATATATTTTCCTTAAGCGGAATTGCTTTTGAGTACTTATTTCTAATGACAGTCTAAAGTCTAAACCAGGGTGGATTATGAGAACTTCTATCCTTGGTTTGGTGGTTTCAGTGTGTGGCATGATGCTGTCTCTTGTCTTGCTCTGTAGAAAGATGCTAAGGAGATGGAAATGACCAATAGAATGGGATATTGCTCCTCTTAGCAAGAGGCAGAAGCAGTTCATATTGTAAACCGTACATACTGGTTAATTGTCCCTGATAATCATGCAGTGGGAGGTTGGGCTGCAGTATCTGTGTCCAGTCCTTCCTGCTGCTTTGTGGCTACCTGACTGTCCCTTGAAAATCATTGTCATTTTGCAAACTGTCACCACCACTCTCAAACTGTATTGTGATTCCAGCAATCAGGCAGCTTGGAGGAAAGCAAATCTAGCCTGCAAAATTGCTATTGACAACTCTGAGAAAGATCAGCTGTTGCAGGGAGGAGACCCCTTAAGACAAAGGTACTAAATCATTCCTTTTAGTAGTTTGAGAATGTGAGTAACAGCATCTCTATTCTGTACACTTTAAATATGTTGTATTTTCTTTTTAGTACATTGTAAACTGCTTGGTTCCATTTGGAAGTGGGCCTTCTGTTAATGTCTTATTTGTCATTTTTTGTGTAGGTTAAGCTGTGGTTGTTTCATAATTCTCAGTTAAACTGTATGTTTTCTCACCTTGGGCATATCAGGGATGAGAGTGGGTAGACTACTTTCGAGGTCGAGGTATTATTTTTATGTTGGTTCAAATCAAATCTACCATAGACAGTTACATGTTACAGACAAGCTTCTGATAGGAACTGGCTGCAGAATTTATGTAAATTGTGAATTAAACATTTGGCTTAGTGAATGAGCAGCATCAAACTAGATATACAGTGTTATAAAGTGGTTGCTGTGTCATGAGATTATATGGCAGTGGGTGAACAATTAATGTCACTTGGTCCCATCTCTTTTGGCTGCTGCCTGGCAAATGTCGTAAAATGCTACAGCTTTAAAATTGGGTGACTTTAAGGGTTAGCATGAGTAAGCTAATATCTTTCATTAAGAGATTCTGTTCATGTCCTTTGTACATCTGCCAGTAATGGTTGGTGCTATATTCTAGCCCTAAGGTGCTTGTTGCAGCCTGAAGTCTGATGCATTAGACATGTCATTTTATCTCCCCATTTATTTTATTTTTTCCATCTTCCTCCAGAAAAACCACGAAGGAAAGTCTTGCGGAGGGTGCAAGTAACATCACAGAGAGTCTGATGGGCATTAGCAGGATGATGTCTCAGCAGGTCCAGCAGAGTGAGGAAACCATGCATACTCTAGGTACATATCCAGTCTGGTTGGTTGGTTGTTATCTTGCTGGGTTTTCCTCAGTGGGGACTTTGGGGACATCTCTCCTAGAGAGATGCAAGTTGGCAATGTGTACACATAGTGGAAATTTGCTGCGCTTATGGAGAGCTTGCTCTGTAGATGAGTAGAGGACTTCAGTTTCCAGAGCTGTAAATCATTACCTTTCACCAGCATGAGGAGTTATACATAAAGCAGGGAATAACAACTGCCTGTTGCTTGGAGTTGTGTTCCAGACTGGTGATACGTTCTTGAATGATTTTATAGTTCAGAAAAAGGAAGAAGAGGGAGGGCCCTTTTCAGTCCATGGAGAAGTCTTTAACAGGTGATGAGATCCTTGGAACTCTACAGCAGACTTGGTAGGAAAAGCAGCCAGTTTGGTGTGTGCCTGGTGAGGGGAGATTGTTTGCCATTGTTTACACTATATTATTAGCATCCTTGGCTTAATAGCAAAGAAAACAAAATCTGGTGCGTGTCTTGAGTATAGTTAGATATGCATATACACAAACGGAGGTAATCTTAATAAGAATGCTGGTTTACCTGGTCTGCCGGCTGAGCTGACTAAGACGCAGAGAGTTCAAGTGATATGTACCCAAGGCTGTGTCAGTGATGCATCTGGGACTAGGAAGCTTGGATTTAGCCTGTTTTTTTCACTTTTGATTCTAAGGCTGCAAATGAAGTGGGCTGTCAGGACTGGTGATTCATGAACCATTTAGAAGTCGGCTGTGTGCCAACTTGGCTAGGGGCAGGAGAGGGAGAGAACAGTACAGAATAAATAATACAACTTTCTAACCCCATTTGTGGATGATGGCTGCACACAGTTTTTTTCCCGCAGAAGCAGCATGTTTCTTTTCCCATTAAGAGAGACAGTTTGGCAGTCACTCTGCTACTTGGTTTCCGGGTGAACGGCATTTACAGTTTGTCATGGGAAGAGCTATCAGAGGTCATCTGCTTTGAGGACACAGCTGTGGATTTTGAGTCTGTAGTTCAAATTCTAATTCTCTCAAAGTAATGGAGATGCAGTGGATATGTGATTGTGCAGCAAGGAAGCTATGGCTCATCACCAATCATGGGAAACATCATCAGTTATCATCTTTTTTTCTTTTTAGGTCAAAGACCTATCTGTTAGAATGGAGCATCAGGGTTTGCAGTAACATTGATGCATGGCGGTTGTATTTATCATATTTACTTGCTTCTGTTGGCAAACAGTGTTTGAAGTTTGACCTTTCTTTAATCATTCAGCTCTGTCCAAATTGACCTGCTGCATTTTCTCAGTTACAGGATGTGGATTTTATAAAGCAAGAAAATAGAGCATCAGGCTTCTGCTTTCAATCAGTAATTTGAAGGAAGAATTACTGATTTGCAAAACTAGGAAACTGAAAAACTCTAGCAGTCCAAGTATGTTTGGGGCATATTCCCCCAAAAAACTTTATTCAATATCAGCCATCCTTCCTCCCCCCAAAATATGGTAAATTAATTGTTTGTGTCTAGAAAACAATCAAATGTTAAGATGTTTGGAAGTGAATAGTTAAGGAAACATTCGGACTCTTGACTGCTTCATGACTCAGTGTCATTCCACCTGACTTCTACTGATTTGTTACCTGGCCCCAAAGGAACACTCCTCATGCAAGATAGTTACTTAATTTTCATGGCTGTGGCTAGATGCAGGCATACACTGAAACAGGTAGTATCAGTGTCCATGGTGGTGGTGTCTATCTATGGGCCTAAAACCACCCAATTCATTTCACATTGGCCTCCAGAGGGGTCTCATGTGGCAACAACCTCTATTCATAACTGACCCAAACTAAATTTAATTCAGTAACCTAAAACAACAGGTCCCTTGTCCTGTTATCAGATCTCTACTCCATGTATCTCTCTGTTTATTTTGCTTCAAAGTCTTTTCTGAAACACATCAGGACTCCAGTGTGGTAAAAGCTGCTCATAGGAACATGATCTGCACTGCTGTTACTCATCAGTCTGACAGACCCAGCAGGGCCAGATACTGCAGGCATGTTTCCTTTGTCCATTGTTTTGAAGCACAGTCACCTAAAACTTTATACCTTCTCATTTCAGCCAATTCTTCACGAACCATTCTGGATGCTAATGAAGAGTTTAAGTCAATGTCTGGGACAATACAGCTGGGGAGAAAGCTCATTACCAAGTACAACCGAAGGGAACTGACGGACAAACTGCTCATTTTCCTCGCCCTTGCCTTATTTCTGGCCACAGTGCTGTACATCCTGAAAAAGAGACTCTTTCCATTTTTGTAAAGTGCCAAAACTTAAGAACCGCCATGTAACATGAAAGATCAGGAGAGAGGGTAATGAGGAGGTTCGTTGTACTGGGCACCTGGCACTAATCTGGTTGAAAGAGGGTTGAAACAGACAGGACTAGAAATATGTGACCTGACCAGGAAGACGCAGGATTTTGCTTTCAAATGAGCTTGGGGAGGAACAGTAAGAGTGAGGTGTGGAGAGAAGAAACATCCTTCTGCCTGCTTAGTTTGGGAGCCCAAGAGGCACTTGGTGAACTTTCATGAGAAAGCATCAGTCTTAGTCCTCACCCTCTCTCATCTCAGTATGAAATCTGCTTTTACCTTAAGGATTGGACCATTGGTAGCCCTGCCAGTGGCATGAAAGGTGCCAAGAATTAAGCTGCAGAAGGGTGAGAGAGAGAGAGAACAAATCCAGAGGAAATAAAAACCCCAAGCTAAGATACATTCCTTTATTAAACTAATTATTTTGTCCACATAAATCAAGTCTTATTTTAAAGAAGGAAATACATGTGGATTAAAGGAGACTGTATTATACACATGAGATCTTACACCCATTTTAATGGTGAATCTCGTTGTCTTATAAAAGTGGCTCCTTCTGGGGTGGAATGAGATGACAGAAACTCATGCTGCCATTTCCTGTGGTGAGCTGTAACTTGCATATTGTCTTGTAATACAGGGTACATGTTGTGATGCCTTCAGGCCAAAGTTCTCTCTGAGAACATAGTTCAGATGTGCTCCATGGCTCTATTTCAGGTGTCTGCTTGGAGGTCTCCAGTTAATATCAGAGTAAAAAAGCCCGTTGCTTTGAGCACAGCTTAAGGATGATCAAGTTTTTCCACTGCTGGATAATTGCATGCTGTTACTGTAAACAATATAGGGATTGTGTTAGGAATCCCTAAGGCACACTATAAAGTCATAAAACAGGATTTCAGTAGATGCTACCAAAAGAGAGAAATCAAAGCAAAAATAATGCATCTTTCATCAAGAACCCTAAAGGTGACCTGGAGCAGAACTTAGATTGACATCATCTCTCAGGTTTTGTTTTGTTTTTTTTAAATTCTGCATTGATCAAAAGCACAAATGCGTCCAATGTGTCTCTTATTTATAGGCACAGCTTTATGAAAATCACAAAGGCAAGGCACGTCAAAAAATCTTTAGTTTCTTAGTTTCCCTTCTTTATGGGAATCTTTAGTTTCTTAGTTTTCCCTTCCCTTTTTCTTAGTTTCCCTGCTATGGGCCAGCTTGTACACTTGAAAGTGATTCTTATTTCCAGAGTTTGCCTCTCTTGATTAGCAGAAATGAATGTGTCCATTTGCTTAATAGTGCATCCATTGATAGCAATACATTTGGCATTGTGCAGTAGCAAAAGAAGGATGCAGAGCATCAGCAACTGATATCGGCCACATTTTGGAAATGTTTAACTGCTGCTTTGCTGCCATCAGGAGAGCTTGCTTGGGTGATAGGTTTAGCAGTTTACAAGTCGAGATAAAAAAGGCAACCCTGAATAGAATGCAGGTCGTGCTTCCCATTCCAGTACAATATTTTAATGGAAATCAAGTTTGGGACTAAATCCAGGATGAGGGCCCTTTGAAGTTTAGGTTCCACGTGGAAGACCTTATGAGGGTAACAGCATTTCCTGTGGAAAGAACTCCTTGTCTGCAGAGTTCCTTTACGAGATCTGACCAGCTGGCATCACTTCTCTTTTTTTTTGTCAGCTTTAGTCAAAGGTGAGTTTGGACCATACGATTTGGTAATAATCCAGGACTATGCATACCATAGCAGCAGGGGTGAGTAGGTGATTACTCACACGCTACAAGGTTTTGTAGGGAGAGTTGAAGAAGCAGGGCTATTTCTTCCTGTGGTGGGAAGGAAACTTCTCAGGCCTGTTGTCATACTTGGTACATCCAGTAGAGGGCAGTGGAGTATGAATATGTAACCAGTTTCAGAGGCTTCTCCAACAGATCCTTGCCCTAGCTAATCTAGGAATTTATATATATAAAGTGCTCATCTATCACAGGGTTCTTCCTACTGTCCCTCACTGTGCTGTTTGACTTGAATCTTCCTAATTGTATATTTCTGCATTGTGGGAGAGTCCCAAGTTTGGGATAAACTGTATAGCATAAATGTTGTGTTGCTGAATAAAGCTGGAAATGCCATAATTATACGCATTTATTTTATACCTTCATCATTTGGCTTTCTAATAAATATTTAGAAGTCCTATTAGGCTGCCTGTATTTGTTTTATGAGATGGCTGCTTGTTGCAGATTGAATTTGCATTGGCAGCAAAGGAACATGAGCTATTCTGTTTAGTATGTAGAAACATAAAATGTGTATACTACACCATAATTAAATGAGTAGTCTGAAAAGTCCTGTTTAATATAAAATGATATTCTGAACAGCCCTGGAATTATTAGTAGAATATCATTCTATACATATTCAGAGTATTCAACAAAATTCTCCCTCCCAGACTATTATGTTTCGAAGCTGGCTGTGTAGCAGTTTTGTTTTATTGATTCAGCTTGCCTTGGGGGAAATGATCTTGGCTTTTGGAAGCACAGTGCCTGCAGGTGGTCAAACAGTGCAGCTGATTCAATGTTTCCTCTCTAAAACCAGGCCTGGATAAAAATAGTTCTCGGCTAATCTATGAGATACTGGAATGCTGAGCAGACAGGAGATCTGTGCTGTAATAATGGAGTGCAGTTGACCCTGCAGGAAGTTTCAGCAGGTTTATCTTTACTTCACCCTTGCAATTGAGAGTATATATGTGCCTTACAAAAGAAATAGCTTCCACAAGGCACTGTGGACATCAACATTTTGTGTATTAAGGTGTTTAAATGGGACATGCATTCTGAATAAGGTTGAAAATGTAGCAATATATTAAGAATTCATTGCTGTAGGCTCCTTTTCCTGTTCTGTCTTGTCTTTTTATTTGCCATTGAGATTTTAGCTTCCAAAAATACACATTAAAAAAAAAAAAACCTAGAGGGGAAAATAGAGCTGACTTATAAAGCCTGTCCATGATGTTTGTTCTCTGCTCACCTTCCTTTAGGGAACATAGCTGCTTTCCTTGTCTGAAGTACTGTGGTATTTGTAGTTTCCAGAAGCAAGGAAATACTGGTTTGTTAATGCAGAATGGCCACCCCACAGCTATATACTTCTGAGAGATGAAGGCCTTGACCCAACTCTCTGAACAGGCTATTTTTTCATACCTTGATTCCAAACTATTTCTGCAAACAATTAGGGCCAAATACCATTGATGGACCATAAACCTGAATATTCCTGGTGTCACTAAGCTGGTGAGTGGAATGTAGCAACAGTCACAAGCATCCAATGAAATCAGTACATTGCACATCTTCACAATGTAGGTGATCGTTCAGATACCCACATCTGATACGTATTGATCCTTTGGTGTAAGCATTTTTTCTTAGCAGGCCTTTCCCCATTGACAAACATCTTTTCAAAAAGCTATAACTAGATTACTGACACTCAGGTTAAGTGAGGTGTGCAGTGACTCATTTTGGCAACATGCAGTATGAGTGAATCATGCACTGTATATAGCACCTAGGGCCAGCTCCAATAAAGGACACTGGGACCTCAGTGTCAGGTACTTCAGTGCTTAACTTACAGGTACCTGACCTCTGGAGTGGAAACCAGAACCTGGAGACAGACATCAAAAGTTTCCCTATACAGCTCAGAGGAAGAGTTGAGAATAGGGAGCTGTCTGAAGCCAGGTACTGCTTCCAGTAATTGGTCAAAAGAAAATGCTGAGGAGAGGTGAGCCTTAAATCCATAGGTACCGTATCCAGGGCTTCAGGATGACAATTCCATTCTCTCCGGACCCATAGATTTAAACCCTTTCCTGAAGACAGGCACTCACATAAGTGAGGGTGAGGGTGAAGAGGGGATGGTAGGTTCCCGTTTGGCATAGTATTTGAGGAGGCTGAACGTTCATCCGGGAAGTTGGAGATGCAGGTTTGGTTTCCTTTTGTGCTTAAGGGAATTCAACCCATGTCTTTGGCCAGGTGATTAGAACCCTCTTATGGGAAGTGTTGGTTTGAATGCCCTGAGACACTGAATGGAAATGAATGTGGGTCTCTTGCTTCCTGCTCAGCTGCTCTAAACACTATATGCAACCAGAGTAATGGCACCAGCCCTGCTACTGCAGCAAACCAGTAGGTAGCTAAGACTATCTATTGGAATTGGTCTCAGGGGAGCTGGGTGAAAGAAGGCCCAATTTCCATATCCCCATTGGGCTCAGGTGTAGCCTAGATGCCAAACTGCTCAGCCTGAAAGAAGTGGGGCAGTTCTGAGCACATGCAAAGGCACAACATGAGGTACCTGGGGAAACTACACAGTGAAAAAGTGAGGAGCTTAGAGAATTCAAACCCCATCTAGGTGAGGCAGCAAATGGGATTTTTGGGAGTGTGGTTTTGGATACAGGCATCTACTTTCTGCTTAAGTCTTTTATTGTCCTCAGACAATACAGCATATAGGCATGTTAGCAATACCTAAATCGTAATGAAAGTAGATTAGGAGCACTCCTGCTAATTATTTAGGCTGCTGCTGCCACAAGGTGGGTATCAAAGCCAGCAATTAGAAGCCATTAGCATGACTCAGTGGGGGAAAAACAGTTGTAGTGTATAGATTTTTCTTCAAAGAAACGTTCCTAAAAAGAAACTAAGTCAGTTGATTTAAAACTAAAAGGAATCAAAAGCTCCTGATCGAAGTTTAACCCACACCTGTGATCCTGGCAGCAAACTGGTAGGTAGTTCTGAGCCCCCCCCCGGGCATCCTCTTTCCTCCAGCTCCAGAGTTCCTCGTGTAACTCTTTTCTTCTGCCCACCTATGCAGGAAGAAGGAGAATAGCTTTGAGTTTAACAGCTAGTCAGTGCTGTTCCCTGTCAGAGTATTCATTTGTAAAGTGCCAGTAGTGTGACCAGTGCATTTTACATGCGAGAGAAATCGAGGTCTTTGCCTTGTAAGGATTTTAAGGCAATAACGTGAAGCCTGAGTGCAGGTTACAAAAGGGAAAGGAGCCATCAATGGGATTTCAATGCGTGTTTTGTTTTGTCTAGTCTGAAAACGCTTCACATAAGACAGCACCGAGGTTCAAGAAGACTAATTGTTCCAGGTACCTGTGTGCTCGCTCTCATTAACAAAGCAATGCTCAGAACTTGTTTACTGCCAAGTAGACACCATTTTGTAAACACTTGTTGACGAAAAATCGTACTTTCATTCAGAGCTCTGCTTGATCCACTCCTCCTAAAGTGATAGTTGGAGGGAACGCTATATCTCTTCCTCTACATGGAGCAGACTAATACCTCGAGGTTTCAGCGTAGCTTTTGTTTCAAGTGTTGTGGTTTCCTGGCTCTTTTCAAGTCCTACTAGCTCATATATTTAGGCTGATCCTTATTCCTGTGCAGCACCTAAATGACTGCATTGGAGTTCCTTGCAGGTGCAGGAGTTTGCCTGGGAATATGAAGATGAAGGTCTTAATTGCTGTGTCTGGGGAGCTTGAGAGAAAGCTGGAAAGAGAGAAGTGCCCAAAGGAAAACTGCATACCCAGGATGTATATCAGTCAAACAGCTTTTGCTAAAGGATGTATTTTGAAAATGAATGTTCCCACAATGCCTACAACTGCTTTTAATTCTGGAGGAAGTAGTTAGAAACCAATATATAGAAAGGCTGAGGATTTATTTGGTTTGTAAAAGCACCATATCTGAAGCACTATCTGACCTCAGTTTTAGAATAGATTGATATAGAGAAATACCAGGGTAATTCTGGGCCTGGAAGTTAAGGAAACAGCAGTGAATGTGACAATCATTTTAAAAGAAGTCAGGGGATGAATCTGTGTACATATTTGCTGTTTAGAAATGCTTGCTGCAGAACTAGATTTGCCAAATAGAAGGGCGAACTCATAGCTTGGCAGTTTCTAAAAATGTCCCCACCAAATGTGTGCGGCTGCTATCGCATGCCAAGTGGTCCAGAGACATACGCTAGCAGGGAGAGGGCTGGACAAGTCAGGCTGGAATCTATAAAGACTGAGAATATCCAGGGTGCATGTACACACTTGTCTGCAAATATGTAGGGCTCCTTTTCAAGAGAGTGGGAAGGTTGAGCCAGCCTACTGCTGCAGCTTCATTTTTTGTTGCTGTGATCCCCAAAACAGGAATAAATTAGGCAAATATTTTAATAGGCTTTGAAAATTCTAGATGTCTGTAAAAATGTGTGCATCTGTTAACATTTTTTAGCTGAGCTTTTACCAAGATTGTAGCTTTTGTGGGCAACTCAAGTTTCGTATATTCATAGCTATGTAGGTACAGTGAGCAAACCCAAAGTGGCAGTTACAATACAGGCAGTTGGGGGTGCGTAAATATGAAGACTCCTCAGCCTCAGATCTTGCAAGATCAATTAAACTTTTCACCATTCTAAAGAAGCAGTAGATAAATAGGAGGCTTCATAGGAAAAATAACTCTCTCCAAGCTGTTTCTAATAGGACTGTAGGTTTGCTCCACTGTGAGCATATTGGGTTAACATTTTCTTGTCTGGTTTGTTACACAAGACAGTGTTCACAATATGAACAAACGTGCCCTGGTTTCTCTTCACATCGCAAAAATCTTTCACCTTTTACTGTGGTCCTCTTGGCTGCTGCTGAATCTCAGTGGAGGAAAAGTGCATGCATTTGTGTTTTAAGGCCTAGCAATTAACTAATGTTTGAGGCCTTTCATTGGGAGACCCTGACTTTAGGAATCAGGTACTTTTGGTACAGTCATTTTTGTTTCTACGGAAAGTATTCAAAGACTTGCCACCCTAAAAACAATAGGGAAACATAGCAGCAGGCAGTTTCCTCGATTCCGTGAAGGCCTTTCCAATGAGCCCTGTGCCCCAAGCAGTTTTGTTTCTGCTTCTTCTCCAGCAACACACATGACCACCTCTCTGGATTTCTCTTGATTTTCTACCTCTGACATATGCAGACACATAGAGCTGCTGACACACACACATGCAAAGCCTCAGCCCTTGCGCTGACAATCAGTCCTCAGGGCATGACCTTAGATTTTGTTTCTGCTCAGGGTTTGCCCATGTGGGCCAGTTCTGTATATGATGGCCTGTTTCCTGTATGTGTAAGATAATATTTAGAGTCCCCTCTGGTGAATAGGGTTGCAGCTTACCTGCGGAGTGGAATGAGCTGTGCTGCTGTGTAGCTCTGGCATTGCATGACCTGCCCTTTATGCTTCCGGCTCCGATCCAAGGCTGTTGGTTAGGATCAACAGAGTCCACAATTAACTTTGCAAAAATGTCATGGGAGTGAATCTACCACAGTGATTACAGTGAAAAAATAGGCTTGCGAGTCACCCGATCAGCCTATTGCTCAACGTGAGAAATGTTTGGAATAGGTCTTTGTGAAGCTGCTATTTTAACTGTTCTGCAACTTGGTTTTCTGAGACATTTTGTTTCTTCTTCTTCTTCAAGCTTAAATTCCTGCCTGCATCAAGGAGATCTTATTGAAGGGTCCGCACCCCTGTAACTGGTCCCTCTGTGTCATGTGACCCTGGGCTTGATTAAGTTCTGGGCATTTTATTTTGAACTCCTTTTTTTGGCAAAGGAGGATTCAGAGTCCTAATGTTCTCTTGCTGCTGAGAAGCAACTCGGGGCTATGGCACCAGGTGTCAGTATGCATTGTTCAACAGATCAATATGATTTCATAAGCATGCGTCTGTCCCTCGTGCATTTTAAGACTAGAAATTATTTTCGGACTTAGTTCTTCTTTCTTCTAATTTAATAATATGGGATGTAGTAAGATTATAGCTTTGGGGAAGCTGCGCAGGCCAGTCACTAGGACAATGGGCTGGGTTTTAGGAAACTTTCTGTTGGTGACACTCCTGCTGTGCTGGATGGCCTTGGACAAGTCACCAAACTTATCTGTGCCTGTTTCTGTTCCCATCTCTATGGGGAATGATGATGCACACTTGGTAAAGCCCTTTGAGATCAGTATGTGAAAACACTATATAAACACCAGATGATGATTCTGGGTGTGTGTATCTTTTTCATATCTGGAATCTGATCTATTGATACAAGAGTAGAGTCCAGCTTGCAGAAAGTCAGTGGAAGAGCTCAAATATGCAAAAAGATCAGTTGTGGCCTGGGTGCAAATACCATACATGCAGCTGCTATCCATTAGATTTATTTTCCATCTGATTCTTTTTACATGACCTAAATGAACATTTAAGGTGTAATTCTTACATTAATTTGAAGCACTTCGGGCTTATTTGAAAAAATTGAGTCTTTTAATTGTTCATTTGAACTTTCTTGTAGGGCTGTATTGTATACTGGGTACATTTGGAGCGAATTTGTGCTATGGAGTGGGTTTTTTTGTTTTTGTTTTTTTACAGTCCTGAAGACATATATCTAGCTGTAAGAAGGGGAAAATACTTTATAAATATTGTAGGAGCCTTAATGCAATATTTAGCTCTTTCCTTTGACTGTGTGGCTCACATTACTGTTAAATATTTTTCAGTTTTGTAAACATTGAGACATGTTTACTCAAGAAATAATGGGATCAGTCACTGCAAAGTTAGCCCTCAGTGGCTCCAGCACACTAACGCTATGGACTCTTTCAGTCTGCACAGAAACAGGTTAATACAGCAAAACAAATAATGGGAAAATGTTTGCAAATATTTATTTGGATTAGAAAACACATTGTGTCATTGATAGAGTATATTCATTTTCTGTGAACAAGTCATCACTCAAAGCTTGATAGCACTCGTATTTGTGAAAATTTAAAATTTTAGCACAAATGCTGCCTAAAAGCAAATTTGGTGCATTTTAAATCCACACCAGGTTAATTAGCCACACAAATAATCCAACTAGGTCACAGAAACAACATCATGTATTTTACTGACTAACCCAGGATGGGGTGGAACGATATAGCTTGCCATGCTTAAGGTGATAGGAGCAGGGAAGGGTCATCCTATTGATACAGGCTGATAATTTGTCTGACCTGTCACCTGTCTTCCAGCTGAAGCTCTATCTATTGTCAGCTCCTGTGTATCAAAGAAGAGATCTTGCTGTTTGGAAATCATTTCCATGATAGTTTGTCTATAAAGTTATGTGATTCTCTTCTCGGGAATCTAAACCTGAGTTCCAAAAGTTCAGATGGACATCAAATTTAATAAATGCAGTCCATGCATTTGTCAGGGGTACAGGACATTCTGGTTACTTGGTCATTTCAAAAGGCTTGCAAATAATGGTGAATTATCCAGTACTGAGCAATTACTAGGAAGCAATAATGAGGGGAGAAGGAGAAGAACCATGCTGAGAAATAATGGGAATGATGGCGAAGTATTCTACAGGCAAATAACTAGTTTCCTGTATAGCCTCAATTTGTTTACAAGAAGATATGCTGAATCTGTTATCTTTAGGCTGAGGTTTTAAAATCACTCTAAGAACTGCTGCAGTGGAGGTCGTGCAAAGGACTGATGGATGGAAATCTGTAGATGTTTCTAGTTCTTGTAGAATAATTAGCAAAGCAGAGCGTGGTCTGTTTGGATCATCTTTGGACACTGAGTTTCTGATATTCCTTTCAGAGCCTTCATCTGCTTTTGGGTCGACTAAACCAGAGCCTAGAAAAGCAGAGGATACAAACATGACTAGAAATGGAGTGAGTACAGAATTTCTAATACAGAAGTGATATTTCTTGTCCAGTATGGAAACTAGGCTTTGCAGTTTGACTGTTAACTAAAATGAATGGCCAGATCCTTGCTCCGGCCTTAGACAAAGCTCCCAAGAGCAGAAGGCTACAGAGAAAAGCTGATTAACAGGGCATGATTCGCTGTGGTCCTGCATCACCTGCAATTATTTGCACCTGTGCAGAATTATTGGAAAATGCTACCAGTGTGGTTTGGAAGCATTTTTATACCTTCTGGTACATAGTACAGGACAAGGAGGAACTGGGCACTCAGACTGTAAGTTCATAAGTGCAAAAAAAGCCTTGTTCTTGCTGGCCTTGCCAGCTCCAGCAACATCTGGTCTAAACCCCCAGCTCTGGGCATCATGTGATTTACATGAGTATCACAACTTCTGTAACAGGAAGGCACATTTCTTGCCTTCATGATTGCATGCAAAAATTGAAAATGTGGACCATAATAGCTTTCAAACCAGAAATCAAATATGAAGAGGCTGTGTATGTGTGTGCATGTAATATATGCAAGTAATATATATATATAAACCCTTTTTTTTTACTCTTTTGAGGTGCCTGACTTGTGAATTTTGAACAAAACCTTTTTGCTGTAGCACTTCTGCTCCATGACTATTCTCATTTACTTCATTTACTCAACCAGAGTGAAAGTGGCACAATCAGGTCCTATATATTACTACAGTGACTAGCACAATGTCACTTTATCCAAACTGGGGCCTTTACGCATTACAAATGCCATGCAGTTTTACTGACTAACCCAGGATGGGGTGAAAGGAGAGAGCTCACCTTGCCTGAGGTGATAGGAGAAGGGAGGAGTTGTCCTATTGAAAAAGACCAATATTTCATCTGTTCACCTGTTATCTTTCATTCTGTTGAAGCTCTAGCGATTGTCAACTCCTGTACATCAAGTAAGAAGTCCTGCTTTGGAGATCATATCTATGATATTTTGGTTTGTAAAGCTATGCACTTCTCTTCTCAGAAATCTAAGCCTGAGCTTCAAAAGCTCAGATGGATGTAAAATGTAAATGCAGTCCAGGTGGCCATTAATACAATACAAATTGTAAAACAGTAGTGACCACGTATCTCTAACTTTTACAAGGATCAGTGGGAGATGGCAAAGTGCAGCATATGTCATTTGGCCTAGGGTTGTTCAATACCGTTTTGCGAGATGTGTCCTGAAAAATGAAGGTAGTTGAAGGATCTCTCTCCCTGGAAGCATGGATTTTCTGCGTGAGTAGAGCTCTTGCAATTGACTTCCACAAGGGCTGCCTTTATTTTTAAACACATAGCATGAGGCTGATCAGATATTATCACTCGCGACCTTTCTCTTCTGCTGCAACATTAGAACCAACGTGCATAGCCCGCTTATCTCTGGCTTTTAGGCTCGGCCAGCCAGGGTCGCAGGCTGTGTTGTAGGGCTCTGAATCCTTCTGCCCTGTATTTGGTGTCAGTTTCTGCATGAAAGGAAAATGCCACTCGGCTGTTCTGAGCCTTGCTTGGCGATAATGCTGCATGTGTCCCTCTGTTCCTGCGATAAGCGCCCAAAGGGCAGGCAGGGAGAACGTCTCTGCAGGGATCAGTACACACCAGGCCCTATAGATAGAACCACATATATATAGAACAACATGAAAGCTTTTCACTTTCTTCTTTTCAACAGCACGATGGGTAAATATCACATACAGCCACACTTTCTAACCTGACCCTCCCAAAGGTCTGGTCTTTCTGTATCCACAAGTCCTTTAGTTCACATCCATCCTAAACTGGAAGAGGGGATGGAGATTTGGAAACAAAGCACACTGCAAAGAATAATTGTGTAACCTTGCTAGCATGCTCACAAAGAAGAGATGGCTGTGGATGGATTTCCCTTTGTCTTTAGTTTAGTCATCTATTCATTTTTATGGTTTTCTATTCGGATTGTTACCTTTTCATAGGCATCACAAAATCACCTTGTGGAGGGGGAACACCCTTTCATTCTACTGCTGTAGGTATTTTTTTTTATAAAGTTCACTGTCTCTGTGGCATCCAGCTGCTTTTATCAAGGCAAGGCTCTCTGTAAGAGAAGTCACTCTTGAATCGAACTCTTGGTCCATCTAGCCTAATGCCCTATCTTTGATGTTGACTAATATCTCATGCCTGTAAGGAAGGTGAAAAGACCTTGTCATGAACCTGTGACACTGTGTAGTTTGGATTGGCCAAGGGGAGAATTTCTTTCTGACCCCTGTTCTCTAATGCACTAAATTTGTTTCATATATCTAGAGATAAAATGCACATGCTGAATCCAGGGGTGTAAGTTGTAGCCATGTTGGTCTAAGGACAAAGGCAGACAGGGTTCTTTGGGTGAATCTGATATCATTTATTCCATCTGGGAAGAGCACACACCAACTCCAGAGACTTCCTCAGCCTGACAAAGGGTTTTTAAACCTGCAAGCTTGCCAATTTTTTCCCCCAACTATTTAAATTGGTCTAATAAAAGATGTCAGATTCACCCAAAGAACCTTGTCTGCCTATATTTAGTCCATGATTTTTTGTATCCAGTACATTGATGAAGTGAAGCCCATGGCCTACAAACTTCACTTCATCAATCTACTGGATACAAAAAATCATGGACTAAATATAGATATTGCAGTTACGGCACATTATAACCTGACTGCTGTCTGATAACCCCAGGTAACCTCTCTACATTTTACCAATTACACTGTATCACAAGGGCACCATTCCCCATTCCCTGCCCCCCCTCCACCTACCTGTCTCATACCTACTGTCTCTGACCTCTGATCCTTACTGCTATGCATGTGCATTTTCACAGACCTGCATTTTGCATATTGTCTTCTATCTCATCCAGGCATGAAGAAGGGTGTTTGTCCCTGAAAGCTTGCAAAGAACAATTTTTTCCAACTATTTAGTTGGTCTAATAAAAGATACCACATGTTTTGATAAAATTCTCTGCTAATTTATGTCCTGATCCTCTGCAGGGATATATATGTGCTTGGCTTTGAATACATGCGTGATGTACTAAACTCTGTGGACATATTTAAAGTTAAGGATGTGGAATTTATACTCCCACATGAGGGTAATGCACTAGTTCACTGGCTTTGCTATGCTTGGGCATGTAAGTCAGCACAGAATTTGAGTTTGTAGATTTAAATAGGGTTTCTTCTCTCCCAGAACATCTCCCTTTCAGAAAGCTTTAAGAACACCCTAATACATCATTTCCACTGCAGCATCACAAAGAAGATGATGCTGAGATGTAAAGGAGAAGCCACTAACTAAAAAACTAGTAGCTAAAACAATAAGGAAAAAAATGTGGAGTACTTTCAGTCCAATGACTATTTATCTTGTAAATCATGTTTTGCTTCTGTAGAGTAATTCCAGCAGATATAAAATATCCTTCTATGTTGGTCTACAAACCTCCATCTCAGTGCTTCAGATCTGGTTTAGTGCTGCTGTAACAATAACCAGATGTTTGTTGTTCATTGAAACATCTGAATCTAAGACACCCTGCCCATGACTCGAGGGAAGAAAAGTTCCTCTGCGTAAATGGAGCTGCTTTATATTTCATGTGAGCCCCACACACAGTTTAGATCTGCTACAGCCCACTCCAGCTGCCTTCTGCTCATCCCCCACAGAGTGTTGTTGACAATTGGCATCATGGGCTTTACTCTATGAAGGCAATGAAAATGGAAGCAGAATAAATGGGGAAACTGAAATGGAGCATTAGAGAGACTCACCGCAGGTCGTCTGTGGTAGCCGTGTGCAAGCCTCCACTCTCAGTCTACCTTCTGACGGATAGTTATTCTTAGTATTGTGCTGGGACTGCAATGGGCCAGGTACTGTGCAAACACTGAGCAAGTAAGTGGTCCTGTACTAAAGACCTTGCAATCTAAGTATAAGATAGCAGGAGAGAGCATATGGCTACAGACAGAGGGGGATGCATAAGGGTGCGATGAGCTGGGGTCTTGGCACATCAGCAGCATAAGACTCATCAGGTTTTTGTAGGTATCGTGGCACAGGAAAACTGTATGGAGGGATTTGAATTGGGTATTTACATGGCCCTTTTAAGTGTGAGGATGGCAGGGAGAAGGCATGAGGATACTTACAGGCATACCTCGGAGATATTGCGGGTTCGGT
>NW_017728914.1:20655314-20668030 GCF_001723895.1 Crocodylus porosus
GCCGATAGACTTGCTCAACGCAGGGTTGCCACAAACCTTCAATTTGTAAAAAACGCAATATTTGCGAAGCGCAATAAAGTGAAGCGCAATAAAACGAGGTATGCCTGTATTCGCAAATCTAACAAGTTGGCACTGGGGGCTGGTGTTATGGGCCGTTCAGGAGGGAGCTGATCTAATACTGAATGAGGGATTATGGGATAGGTTGAGGAAAGGCTGTAGTGTAAAGGGCCTTGAAAGTGAAGACAAGCAGCTTGTTTTTACCACACAATTTTCCTCTAATGAATATGGAAAGAAAAAAAGCTGGTTTTTAGTGAAGGTTCTGATGGTCCACTGTTCTGTGTTGTAGGGGCAGGGTTGGGCCTGGACATGGCTATCCATAACCATCTTTTGGTTAGTTTACTACTATTCTTATAACCCTTTTCCCTCATGTATTGCAGCAGCCTAAATAAAGTGGCCCCTACTTATCTCATGCAGGTGTAACTAACTGTTCACCAGATTTAGACTTGTCAGATGACATGAGTGCACTGAAGTTTTCATATTGAATCTTTTTCTAGCAGCTGCCATTTATCATAGGTGCCACTGGGTGGCACTGCAAAATCATCTTCCACCATGTCCAACACCCTTCCAACACTTACCTAGCCAACCGCAAAGCAAAACCGAGGATTTGGATAGGGAATTCTGAATTGGCATTGATTTGTCCAAATAAAATAGAAGGAAAGTGCAAATAATACGTGTCCAAGGGCTGCCTCTTCATAAACACCTTCTTGTGTTCTGCGCACAAAATTAGCTTGAGGTGTACAGAGGGCAAACTCCGGTTAATATACCTATGGGACAGTTGACCACCAGGTTTTCATTTGCTGCTGTTTTTATTCCCCACCACACTCTGCCTTGGCCCCACCTCCACTCCCCTTCCTCCAGTTATTGACCTGATAATTGGTCAGGGCTGGATACATCTGCATTCCCTTTAGAGTGGTGAATTAAACAGGCCCTGATTTGAGCAAGGTACTTAAGCACATGCCTACCTTGTGAATAGACTACACCCCTGAGTTGGAGTAAGCCTGACCTACCTGGTTCACTCTTCCCTTCAGCACCCAGTCTGTTACTGTGAGGCTTCTGGGCAAGATGGACCTATGATTTGACCCAGTAAATGGCAATTCTGATGGTCTTAAGCACATGCTGAAGTACTTTGCTGCTACAGAGTCAAAATGGTGTTGTTGGCACCACAAGCTGAGTTTGGGGGAGGTTTTGTTCACCTCTTACCAGCTAATTTGTACATGGTTGGCTTGGTGTGCTTCTGGCAGCACTTATCCCAAATTACCAGTGTTTTGCAGTTAGTTCACCTTGGCTGGTTACTTCTCTAACACCTGCAGGTAACAATGAGTTCTGCTTGCAACTGAAGGCAGGGGGGAGACCCATTTTAAACAGGGGAATAAAACTAAAACCAAGATGTTACAGACTTAACCAAAATAAGAAGCTCAAGGTGATCCTTTTGACATCTAATTGGTATAATAGGCTATATTCATGAATGTGCATATCAGAAACCTCTCCCCTGGAATTCTTCATATAGGAAACCACTTAGTGGTGGTGGAAGTGACTTTGTTTGGTTTATAAACAGAGAATGTGAACCGAGAATGTAAATTAAAATATTCACTTCTCACATCAATTTTCAGTAGGTTTTAGATTGTGTTGTATGTGCGCCCAGTTAAGTTTGTTTATTCTAAAAAAAAGAGTCTTTTTATGTCTGGTGATGCACAGAGAAGTTTATGCTCTTGGAAATACTATGTTGATCCATGTTAAGTTGAAGGAACATTTTTCAGGTTTAAAAAATCATCTTTATATGTGCCTCTGATTGCACCACAAACCCCCATCTTTGACTAGGAACTCTAAAAGAATGTCTAAAATCAAACTAAATTGCCATCAGTGGACATTAACTTTTTGTACCTTGCTCAATCTGCCTTTTGAAAATGGCATAGGGGCCTGATCTTGCAGACATTTATGATTAACTCCAAATGTACACACAAGCAGTTCCATTAACTATATAATGTGTACTTTCTTTATGTACCGGGGACTGTATCATTCCTCTTCATTTTAAGCTCTGGCACAAGTAGCGATTCAATACTGAAGTTGTTCGGTATTGTGTGGGACAAAATGTTCAGAAATGGCCACTGATTTTTTTTTTTTGGGGGGTGGGGGTGCTTGGGTTTGACTTCCAGAAATGCCAAACACCCACCACCCTGGTAGAAGTCATTGTGCAGTGTGACTGTGGGTGGCTGGTAGCCTGTGAAAATCATGCTCGAAGTCTCTTGAGTCTCACACCCACTATCACTGACCACTTTGCAAAATTTTTGCAGAAGCAGTTAGGTGGAAAACTGGGAATTGGGGCACCTGTGTCCCATTCCTGACTCTGCCCATGTGAACTTGAGCAAGAGTTTTACCATCTCCGAAATAGCCCTCTACACAACAGGAGTTTTGTTAGGCTTAATTGATTACTGTTTCTCAAGCATATGGGAAATCTTGGCCAGGAAGGGCGAAGTGTTTGTACTAAACAGTATTTTCCATATTGTTTTGAGTGAATGAGTCCCCCTGAAGTTGCACCCTGTGTGAAGCTGAAAGAAATGCCATATTTCCCACTGACAGGAGCTTGAATAACTTGTAGTTTTCAGCTTCCTATATGTTTGGCCACCCTGATTTTACAGAAAAATAACACTACTGTGGCATAATTTGTTGCTCTAACTTTGTCTGTTAACACTTAGCATGGCAGTTTCTTCACCTTATCTGATTACTTCTCTAGCATCTGCAAGTGAGTTCTGTGGTATTTTCATCCCCCCCATGAGGATTTATGGTGACCTTTCAGGGACCTCCATCATTGGATCAATACACTTCTGACACCTGTAGATCAACATAAACTTGACCCCTGGTCTGAACTGATCCATCACTAGGAGGCTCCTTAAAAGCATCCCCCACTCCAGGGGAGCAATGCAGTTTGAGATGCAAGGAAATAGCAGCCAGGGCAGGGCACCTCAAATGGCTGCCTCAAGGTCAAAAGTCAAAGTGATAAAACCCAAATCCATCTGCGTTACTTTGGGGTATCGGCCTATAAGTGACAGCACTGGCCCATGGAAGGGAACTGCTGCTTGTTGCGCAGAGACCTGGTTCGCTGGTGCTTTCTTTGGACTAACTGGGGCTGACTGATGATAGACTTCATTGTGTCACCAGTCACTTACAGATGCCTGAACAGTTTGGCCCCTACAGATTATTATATGTTGTACGCTGAAATCAATGCTAAGTCTGTCTACTGTGCACTTATTTGTTTTATGTTACTAAAATGTAGCCTTTGGCAATCTGAACTGCTGACACTTCAAAGTAAGACTACTGCCACCTTTGGTTCAGTAACAGTCCTGCTTCTGGTCTTTATTTACCAATGGCAGTTACCAGATATGACGATAGAAGCTTTTACAAGCGTCAAATGGTATTTCTGCTGGTCACTTTTCCTGTACCTCAGCTCCTGGGGGATCCACCTTTTCCCTTGAACTCAGTTCACATTTTGAATTAAATACTTAATCCACCATTAACAATACAGAACATTCCTTCGTGTAGATCACCCAGTACTCTTTGGTTTTGTCCAACTATTTAGCACTTTTGCACTGTAAAACAGAGACTATATACCACTTTCTTTTGTGCACCACCAGACATCGAAAATAAAGGATAATAGTTCCTCACAAGAATTCCCAGCTGATACTTGTGACATGATGCTCAAGATTGAAGTACCTTGTCTGAAACTCTGCAGTACCAGTGTGAAAACCTGGACTTTCCTGACCTCACAGCCCATGCTAAGATCTCACTGCCTCTTTGATGAGCTTGTAACAAAAAAATAAATTGCTAATGCCATGGCAATGCTGAAATATGCAACTGAAGCAAAATCGTCTTTGATTTTTCAATGTTGTTTTTTTTTTTTTACCAGACATCAGCAGATCCTTAAGGCAAATGGAAAGTGGCCTGTTCTTTGTTGCCGCCAAATGTAATGAAAAAGGTTCTGCAGACTGCCTGATTCTTTCCGACTGATTTTGAACCCAGGCTGGTCTGAATTTAATTTTTCCTTTAGTAGCCAGGTGGCATACAAGTATCTTTGTTAACACAATTGCAGGGAAATGGGTTCAAAGTAGACCTTTGGTTTGAAAGCTTCTGCCTGTCTAATACATTCTTAAGGGGATGGTGCTCTTCAACTGGCATACACCAAAATTTGCAAAGTTTCTGGTGTAATGCTTTTGAACATAAGAAGGAACAAGATGGTCTAAGTGGAAACTAATTGCTTTTATAGCCTCTCCTGTCCCAGACACCTGTACCTCACCCTGATGCCTGTCATTTGTGCTCTCTCAACATGCCACATGGACTTCTGGATGAAAGAGTGTAGTAGAGCTAATGAGTTGCAGTGTCTTGATTTCAGCTTCAGCATGGAACAGCTGTTTGTAGAGAACTAACCTGCTCTGGAAAAAAAAGGAATGACCATCTGGAAGGGAAGGGAATAGCTAGAGGGCATTTCTTTATACTGTATGCTTAATCTAGGCTTCCTATCTTTCAAGAATCATCTTGAAAGGCCAGCTAGCTAACTTCTCCAGGAAACAGTCCTTATGCACATTCTTCTTGCTTCTGTGATAAAGACTGATTGTCAATGAATGTCAAATTATATAGAGTAACTCCTCTTATTTGGATGAGTGATCACTTGCAGAACAAATCCTCAGCAAACACTCAAAATGCTTTTTCTCACAGTGCAACCTACTTATAGAGAAACCAGTTTTCCCCAAAAGATCTGTGTTCCATGGAAAGGGATCACTGGACCCAGGGTTGCAGTTTGTATGTCAGTGTGAAACTAGAGAAGAGCTCTGAACTAGAACACTTGGTTGAAACTGCCCTGATTTTTTTTAAAACTTCCCTTTACAGGCCTATTTGTGCTTTTTGTCATAGATTAAAAAAAAGTTAAGGCCAGAAAGGGCCGTTTGATCATCTGTACTAATTACTTATATAGCACAGGCTGAGGTAGCTCTCCTTCTTTAGTACTTTCATTACTTCACCTGTTTAGTGTGTTATCTGACAGTATAGTACCTTGCTGATCCACTGTGGTCAGGACTGAGGGCGCTTTCCACCACCACCTGGATTTGATTCTTGACCTGACAAGGCAGGCAATGTTGGGGGAGAAGGGAGGAATCCATTTTCGATTTACATTATCTTCTGCATGATGGTGGACAGGGGAATCTACTAAGCCTAACTTCAGTATAGATAGATGTGGAATGTAAATCTGAATTTGAATATCACCAAGTCCAAGTTAGTTGCCACTGGTAGAAGCAAGACCAAAAAGATTTTTATCACCTAGGGAAAAAATAAAGTAGGTTATGTGTGTGTGCATGTCCCCCATTTTGCACATAGCACAATAGTCACACTTTTTCATATCTCCACAGAGATCTCTATGCAATATAAATGAGAAACAGAAAATAGTCCATTCTGAAGTCTCCAGTCCAAGACAGTGGCTAAGTAGTTGCTGCAGGAGCCAGGACTTCTAGGTCTTTTTTTCCCCAGTTCTCTTGCTGACATATTGAATGGCTTTGAGAAAACCTCTTACTTTTTTTCCACAGGGAAAGTGTTGAAAACAGCAATCTTTTCCACAGTCATCTGGGTACTATGATTCCTTATTCAAGCTTTCTGGGGGAAACTGATTTCACTTTATGCAAGTTGCACTGCATGGAATGGAAGTTTTGATCTCCAGTGAGCAATCAAAAAAAAAAAAAAAAGAAACAGTTACTTTTATTAAAACACTAAGTGAATGCTAAATGTTAGTAGCCTAGCATGGAAAGAGTCAGAGAAGTGCAAAGTATTATTTTCATTTGGATCTGAAACAGCATCAGTTAAAGTAGATAGTGTATTTCGGTGGATGTAGCCATTGGTCATTGAGCATGCACACAGCTGATTTTACAAAGTACAGCAGACCACTGCCTTGTAGGTTCATTTCAGTGTGTGTAATCTGGACATGAAATGCCAAAAGTCATCCATTATCTCCTGTTTTGACCTTGTAAGAGTCTGTCCTGTGCAAGGCTAGCAGTTAGAAAATAAGGTAATAAAGACAGGACATGAAAGGGCTTTTCATTAGCTGATCAAAGGGCAGAGTACAGTGTGTTTTATAACTAGAATATTGAGAGAGAAAAAGGAAAAATATGGCTGGGAGAGAGACAAGAGAAATAAGGCACATGGAAAGTCCAGAGAGAGTTTGAGGTTAGTTTACATTTCCTGCAGTGTTTTGTTCTTTAGTACATAATTTTTAGTCTAGAAACATCTATATTATGTTACTGGATTCACTTTTTCATTCTGTGCCTACAGTGCCAATGTCACCTTTGTATCAGAGGAATTGTGGGTTCAACCAGACTGTAACCTCCAGGGGTCCCACAGTGGGAATCTGTGACTTGCAGTCGTGCATGATGTCAGTGGCAGGGCAGGGGATTGAATCTGAATCTCCCAGGTTTTGGGCCAGCACCTTTCCCACTAGGCTACTCCCAAATACTGCTGGACGAAATAACCTTTGCATACGTGTTCTATGGGGATATTAAAGACATAAATAAAATAGATACTGACCATTACGTATGTAACACATTAAAAATAAGCGGCTGTACATAATAGTTGCAACCAGGAATAAATCCTAAAACTTGGACCCAGTTCCTAACTGCTTCAGGGCATGACCTTAGTCAAAGCATTTAGCCCCAGGCTTTCATAAGGAGAACTGATTTGGGGTGCCCTCATTTTTGGTTAACCTGGGACCTGTGCAGCATCTCAGATAAACACCCACAGTGCTCAGTGGCCTTACTGAGAGCTGTACACAAGCCCCTACAGAAAGAATTTACTCCAGAGATCGTACACCAATGTACTGATGGCAGAACCGTCACTTTTCAACAGTAATTGTACTTTTGGGTTCTTAACATTACAAGTAAGCAAATGTTTTAGGAGTGACTTTAAAAGACTTGTTGAGCTGGGCAGGAGCTGAGGGGGTGTCTCTGTGTCTGATACTGCTCAACTACTGAAGTCAGAAGAACCTCTGCATGCAGCTTGGACTCTTCCTGTACAGCTCTGGCAATACCAATTTACATAGAGGTATTTGGTTCTTTGAGGACCTTCATACAATGTTAATACCCAAACATCCCAAAATAAGAACAAAACCTTACCTCTCCACACAAGAACCAAAACTAAACTAGTAATAGAAACTGAAGCTTCACACAGAAGGATGGCAGCAGCACACCGTGGTGTCAGAATGCCTGTCGGCTTCCTCTCCGATCCATCACTGAGTCTGGCCACTCTAGTTGTCAGAATATGCGCGTGGGTAGTCCCATTAGACAAAGTTAAGTGTGTGTTTATTTGGTTGTGTGTGTCTGTGTCTGAAGCAGCGGCTGACACTGAAAAATGTACAGAGTAACCACTGAACCCCCTAGCAGTAAGCATTCAGTTCTGCTTTCCTTACTCTCAGAAGCAATGTCCTTGACATCAACTGGAGAACTCGCATGACTAAGGCAATACAATTAGCTTATATTTTTTGTAAGAATTGAACAGTTTTCTGAAAGCTTTTGGATGGCTTGTTTTTGGCCCCTCTTCCCCCAGTGACAGACTTGTAGCCTGTACTGTGCACATGTTTGGTGGCTGCAGCTTCCACAGATGGCGAAGGGCACTCAAAGTGGCTTTTATCTTCCGCTGATAGCAAATGGTATAAAGAACCTAGCTAAGAAAATAGGATCTGGGGGCAATTTCTAGGAGCTGTTTCTGTGTCTTCTGAGCTTATACTGAAACATACAAAGGACAGTGCAGTCTGTTTAGGACCATGGGGCACCTTTTTGGCAGCAGTGCCACAAATTAGCCCTGCACTTGCCCTGAGTGCCACTCCAATCCCCATTCTCTGCTGCTCTGCTTCCTGTCCTGTGTTCCCTGCCTGATCTGCTGCTCTGATTTCCCCTATCTACAGCTGTGCAGCCTCCTCCCTCCCCAATCTTCAGTGAGCCCCACACAGAGGCTGCTTGTGCCACTTCTGGTAGATGGGCTGTAGGTTTCCCCCTGCCCCCACTTTAGGAAATATCTGCTGTACTAAAGTAATCCAGGGCTTATACTCGAGGGGAAAGCCCATGTTGCAGTCTCCTGCTTCTACTAGGTAGAATGTTTAGGAAGTGTTTCTGACTATTACATTATTAAATCATCTAAATTGTGCTATTTGTTATACTGATTAGTTGGATCTAGGACAGAAGGCACTCAAATGTGCTTTTAAACTCAACTGAGTTTGCTAGTAATTAATACAAAGCACTTACAGCACTTCACAGACATTGTTTTTCTTTGTGCAATTGAGTTGGCTAATGTCTGCCCTTCACCATGTGTTAAAGCAGGAGTGGCCAACCTGTGGTACAAGTGGCATGGGCATCTTGTGTAGCATGTACAGATCAGGGAGGGGACAGGCAGCCCAGCAGCAGATAGGACAGGAAGCAGAAAACAGAGCAGGAGATGAGGCGAGACGGGGGAATAGGGCAGAAAGAGATGCAGATCAGGCAGAGGGAGGGGATTGAACTGGCACTGAAGGAGGGTACTGGGTTAATTTGTGGTCCATTTGCTAAAAAGGTTGCTCCCTCCTCCCCTTTTAGAACATTACTCACATCTATAGGACTTTCTTCTGTGTTGATATCAATTCAGCTTCACAACATTCCCTATGTAACTGGTAAAGATGATCCCCCTTTTAGAGATGGTGAAACTGAGGCCCAAGGAGATTAAATCACTGCTCACACAGCAACTCCTTGGTTCAATGTACATTAGTAAATGTGTTTATGGTGTACTCATAAGAAACTCCATTAAGCTCAGTAAGATTTCTCTTACATATCAAGTTAAGTGCAAAAGTTTGTAGGAAACATTTGGACACATTCTGTGCTCACGGAGCCTCACTGAAGTCAGTGTGGGTGCCAGGGCCTGCTCAGACTGATCCAATTGCAGGCTTGGGGTTCGTGTAGCAAAGCTGGGAAACTGCCAGATCTCCTGCCCCTTAGCATTGTGCTCTATCCACTGCCCCATGTTTCTTTTGATGACACCACACATGCTATTTTAAGCAGGGATGGCTTAAAATATTTTATATCTTGCTGTGGTAATACATTGATTGTTCAGTACATGGAACTGATTAAGAAGTGCCACTGACTTGTTTCTCTGAGTTTTTTGTTTTTTTTTAACTGGGCTTCTAACAGCTTTTGCTTTTATTCAAAGCCCTGGAAATAGTTTACTTCTGGTCTCAGTACCCTCCTAATGTAAAGATCTGCCAACAAGATTTCATGATTCACAGGGTGATTTTGCATAAAATAAATGTTTTCAGTTCCAGTAACTTGGCTTGACAAAGGTGCGTAAGGTGATGAAATCAAGTAAAAAAAACAAAACAAAAAACAAACAAAAAAAAAAAACAAAAAAAAACTAGCCTAGGATTTACTTTTACCAGATCAAGCCATGGGTCCATCAAGCCAATATGTGTTTCTGAGAACAGTCAGTAATAGACTAGGAAAAACTGGCCAGCTGAAGAGGTGGTTTTCATCTTAAAGCTGAGTAAAACTATGCTGGAAAAATTAGAGATACTTTAATGTGAACCCATCAGATAAACAGAAGAGGTGGTACTTAAAGAAGCTGTAACTAGAGTCAGTAGCTATAATCTAGTCTGTTTTTCAATTGGTACTGCTAAGTTGTAAAAGGAAAGATTTTACATTTGCTGCTGGTTGTTTCTTAGGTGATCCTGCAAGATGTTTTCTTTCTTGATGAGTGTGAGAAGGGATCTCTATGGGACCACAAGGCCCAGAGTGTTGGACAAGCTGTAGTAAAGCTGTGAGGTGCAGGCTGGAACTAAACTTGAATTTGAATTACGTAGCATTTTGGATAGGAAAAACAGTTGGTGAGGCCAATTAAGTATATTCCAGTTGCTTTTCTCATCCATCATTTTTTTTCCCCATATGAAAAGGAAGTGAAATGCTGTTTAGCTCTTAATTCTGGGTGAGATGATTTTGTCCTTCAGCAGAGTCTTGTCTGGTCACACTGCTGCACTATAAGCAGGTTTTTTTAAAATTCATTTGGGAGGCTGAAAGTGGCTGCCTGGTTGGATATGTTCATTTGTTACATGATGGTCTGGCATACTTTGCTAAAACCACACTGACTTGAGTTAATTTTGCAAATACACTCCATGTTAGCTGGAATTGGCCTCCTCCTGTCCTGAGATCAGAACAGGAGGAAGACATTTTACACTTGGTTTGTCCTGTTGGTGTCAATGACTGTCCAAGGTGTCAGGTGATGCAGAAACAGACTATGGTGTGCAAGCCTGTTTCTTGTCTACCCTCAGAACTACCTACAACATTCTCTGAAAGATGTTGATTCTTTATAATCAATTAGCCTAACCAGGATTATATGAATAAGGCACTCACGGATATGGGTCTACTTACACCTGGTAAGTATGTATTTGGCGTGGGGAAAAGGCATGTATTCCTACTGAGCTATTCAAGAACATTGAGCTTGGTAGCTTAATCCCTGGCATGACAGTGTCTCCCTGCAGGAAGACAGGAGAAGAAAACAGAATTATACTTCTTTTTCTGAAAAAAAAAACCTAACCATGCAGCTCCAAAGATTCTCTGGATGCAAGGAATAAAATTCAGGTCCATTTGTCAGTTGGCAACTGCAAGTCTATTTGGGGATAGTGATTCCCCAGATTGAAAGAAACTGCAAAAGACAAGGAATTTGCTATTAATTCAGTATTTTACAATGCAGCCTGCTGGCATGGATTATCTGGTTACTTTATGGACTGTGTGATTTCAGGTAAGTTATATACAGCCCTTAGTATACAGTTTACTAGTCTGAAACCAAGCAGGGCTAAGCATTGAAGGCAATTGTGCTACTGCCTTGTATGTGAAGCCTAAAGTAGGCACTTAAACATCTACGTCAGCTCACTTGTTCTAAAGCAGTGGCCAACCTTTTTGGCAGGCATGCCAGAAATTAGCCCAACACCCTCCCTGAGTGGTGCTTTGATCGCTTTCCTCTTCCCAGTCTGCTGTGCTGCCTTCCGTATCCTCATCTTTGCGCTCTCCCTAACCTGCTGCTCTGTTCTCTGCTTCCTGCCCTGGTTCTTGGCCTGTGCCACTTAGGGCAGGAGTGCCACAGGTTGTCCACCTGTGCTAAAGAGTTTGGGGGAGGAGTGGTGAGCTCAGACTCTACTCCAAAGGGCACTGTGTCTCAGTGATACTCCACACAGTATTAAAGGAAGCCCTGTCCTCCCACACTCCCTGTGGCAGTGTAATGTAGACATGAAGTGATGCTAGCTAGGCAGAGAAATGGATATAGCTGCATGGAATCAGATTTTTCAAAGCCAGCTAATCCCTGAAATGGATAGGAACTGGGTGTCTAAATAACCTAACCATGGTTTGAAAATCCCCCGTAACTTTACTGTAGTTTGGACCCAGCCAAGGGGCTCCTCCACTAAGCACAGAGTTCATAGGAATGGATTTAGCTTAGACTGCAGCACCAGAAGCAAAGTGGGGGACACCTCTGTGGCAGGTGGAGGCATGTGCACTGGATCTGCATCCAGTGTGCTCTGGGAGTGACTCTCCCCTTCCCTGGTGCCTCAGTCCCAATCCCTGCTAATGGAAGTCCCACTCAGTACCTCACTTCATGGATGCCTGATCAGCTGCCAGGTTCCCTCTGCAGTACAGGACACAGTTCCAGCCAGCTGCGGTCGTGTTCTCTGCCTAAATCGCTTTCTGAACCAGCTCCAAGGCTCTGGCTGCTGTTCCAAGTCCCTGTCTTATCATGCTGTACATCTGTTTGTGATACAATTCCCACAGGAACGGAGGAGCATGGGGGAAGGAGGGGAGTGTGTGAGGAGCTTTTCAGGCAGCGTCCACAGTGCATTGATCCCTCTCAGCCCTAAGTACAGTGCAGCACTATAAATCAGTCCCAAATATACTGTCTTGAGCTGCCTCTGCAGAGGGCAAGCCAGCTGGAGTTTCAGGAGCTGCTTGCCTTCTCCAGAAAGCTCCTGAGAAAACTGTGTGCCATTCTAAGGGTAGAGAGGGCTGTGTGAGCGGTAGGAGCACTCCCCCGGCCCAACCTGGTATGTGTGAGAAGGATGTACTGAGGGGGAGATGGAGCCTGGGACTGGATGAAACCCCTCCTTCCCCTTGACCCTGCTGTACTCTCCATCTCCAGTGCTACTGTGTGCTTAATCCTAAGCGAGGGAGCAGTCTGCACCCGGCTGCATCCCCCGGGTCCCTCAAGGGACCGCTAAGGGCCGGATCCTGGAGAGGTCGGGGGCACTGCTGGGCCACTCAGTGGCAGGGCAGGGGGCCCAGCTCTGGCTGAGGTGGGATCGGGCAATCCCCGTGGGCGGCAGCCCCACTCCCGGTCTGATGAGGGGCCGGCAGGGCTGGGGGGCTTCGCAGGGTGCTCGGACCCGGGCAGCCGCGCCGGGAGGAGCCCAGAGGTCTGCGGGGCCGGGCCAGGGCGCTGTCCCGCTGCCGGGGCCGGTAGCCTGCGGGCTCTGCAGTAAAAGCGGTGGCGGGGCTGGTGAGGCCCGGCCGCGGGCAGACGGGGGACGCAGCGCGGGCGCCCGGCACTGCGGGGAGCGGGCCGGGCCGCGGGAAGGAAGGCGGCGGAGCCGAGCCACGTGAAGCCACTCTCTTTAATGAGGCTCGGAC
>NW_017728914.1:20668130-20669115 GCF_001723895.1 Crocodylus porosus
TGCGGGGTGCCAAGGGGAGAAGCCGGCTGGGGGCGGGTGCGCGGGGTCGTCACGGGCTGCCCCGGGCCGGGGGCTGGCAGCTGCACTAGGGAAAGGCCCCCCCGCACGCACGCCTAACCGGGCGTGCCCCCGCAGCAACCAGGCTAGCGCCTTCCTTGCGGCTGCCTGAGCCCCGGCCGGCGGGCACCCGGGGCCCGGCGGGGTTCAGCCGTCCCCGCGCGGCTCTACCAGGCGCGGATCCCGTGCAACGTGGAGATGCCCGCGCTGCCCTGCGGCAGCGGCGCCTGCACGGAGTTCAAGTCCCCGACGCCGAAATTGACGAAGCCGCTGCCGGCGGCCGAGGGCGGCACGGCCTGCACGGCCGGGTAGCTGCAGCTGTAGCTGGCGCTGCAGGCCGGGCCGCCGTAGCTGGGGTAGGCGGGGTAGGCGTTGTAGCTGTAGGGGCTGATGCTCACGTTGTACGGGGGGCTGTAGGGCGAGGACTCGCCCAGGCAGGGCTTCCCGTCCCGCACCAGCACGGGCACGGCGATGCGGCGGGGCGGCGGCGCGCCCACCATCTCCAGCGTCTGGTCCTGCCTCTGCCGCTTGCATTTGTACCTTCTGTTCTGGAACCAGATCTTCACCTGCGTGGACGTGAGCTTCAGCGCGCTGGCCAGGTGGTCCCGCTCCGGGGCCGACAGGTACTTCTGCTGCTTGAAGCGCCGCTCCAGCTCGTACACTTGCGCCTGCGAGAAGAGGACGCGCGGTTTCCTGCGCTTCCTTTGCCGGGGGCGGTCGGGCTCCTCCACGTCCCGCTTCTCCTGCTCCTGCAGGGAGCACAGGTCTGGGGCGAAACAGACACGCGGCGCAGTCAGCGGCGAGCTCCGGGGCTTGCCCCGGCCCGGCCCGCCGCCCTTAGCCCGGCGCTCCGCTCCTCCCGCAGCTCCCGGCGCCCCGGGGCCTGGAGTCAGCAAAACTCTCCCCTTAAACCATCCCTGTGCTCCCA
>NW_017728914.1:20669215-20670180 GCF_001723895.1 Crocodylus porosus
CGCGGGCCGGGGCCGGGGCCGGGGCCGGCCGGGCTCCTCGATCCGCGGGCAGCGCCGTCCCGAGGGCTGGCTCCCGGGGGCCGCCGGGGATCGGGGCCCCGCGTGTAGTATCCCGGGGATCCTAGAGGAGTCGGGCTGGCAGGGACCCGCTCCAGGCAGGACCAGCCCTGTCTAGACACGCGCTTGTTTCGCCTGCTTTGAAACTGCCACCGGGGAGCAGTCCGCGGCCTCGCCGGCCTGCTGGGGCCAGCCTTTAACCAACCGCCTGCAACGTGAGAAAGCTGCAACACCCAACCTCGGCTTGCCCCGTGCCAAGTGCGCCCATTCCTGCCCGGCCTGTCCCCTGCGGCCACCGAGACGAGACTCTTGCCACCCTCTTAGCACCACTTCAGGGCGTCGTATTACAAAGTGTTGTTATAATACAGTATTATCGTGACTCCTACTATACTCACCACTACTGGGCTGCGAGTATAGTAGACCGGAGTCCGGTACAGCACAGTGTTTCGTCGTTACTGTGATATGAGCACAGCGCTAGTGCTGCTACCCGGTCACTACTACTGCCAGCGCGGCACGGGCCATGCTGCCGCCCTCCCGGCTCTCGGCCCGCGGGCCCGGCTGGCGCGGGGAGGCCGAGCCGCGCTGCCCGCGCCCGCCCTACCTGTCTTGCCGGCAGGGCCGCGGCCTCGGCGGCGAAGGGCTCGTGCTTGAAGGCGGCCAGCAGGCAGGACGGCGAGGCCAGGCCCGCCAGCTCCATGGAGGCCAGGCCGCCGGGCTGCTGCTGCTGCTCCAGGTTGAGGATGTCCCTCACCGAGAAGGGCGTGGTGCCGGCGGCGCTGGGGAACATGGTGCAGGTGGCGGAGCGCGGCGCAGCATCCCCGCGCCCGCGGCCGGGCGGGCTGGGGCAGGGAGCGCGGGGCGCGGGCGGGGAGGAGGGACCGGGCGGTTTTGGGGGGCCCGGAGCCTGC
>NW_017728914.1:20670467-20675956 GCF_001723895.1 Crocodylus porosus
CCGCGCGGGGCAGGGCCCGGGGCCGGGACCTGGGGACTGGGCAGAGGCCGCTCCGGCCGCCTCCGCGCTGCCCTCCCCGCGCCCCGGACATAAGGCGGGAGCGGTGCCTGCAGGCGGGGAGCGGAGGACCGTCCCGAGGCGAGCGGGTGAGTGCGCCTGGCCTCGGCCCCGGCCTCCCCGGGCAGGGCGGGGGCCGGCGGGCTGCTCCGTGCCCCCGCCCGCACCTCCCGCCGGGCCCCAGCAGCGGGGAAGTCATGAGCCCCCTTCCTCCCGGCCGGCGGGTCCCCCCCACGCGGGGCCGGGGCCGGGGCCGCCTTATCTCCCCGGCCGCCGCTATCCGATGAAGGAGCAACATCCGATTCAATTAAAATTCTTGCTGCGAGCGGCCGCGAGCGTCCCGGTAGCTTTTTGTCAGGGAACCAGATCCGGAGCTCGCGATGACAGTTTGAGAGATGAGTGTGTACAGAGAGGCCTGAAATATTGCTATTTAATGGGGGAGGGGGGTGCGGGTCTTCCAGCCTGCTGCTCTGCAGCCAGCCTTTCCCAGGCCGGGGTGTCACTGCTCTGGGACGTGCTGGGTAGGAGGGAGGAGGATTAACTCCTCCAGGCCCCCCTGCCTGGGCTGGGCTAGGGTGGACTTCCTTGTACAAAGAGCTCTTCAAATAGGGACAAGGAGGGCTTGATTTCTTTCCAGGCACGCAGATGTGGAGGGCATGTATGTGCCCACTGCTGCCCAGGCTGCCCTTCACAAGTGACTAACCTGGTTTAGAGACTCCTGCCTTGAGCAGGGAGCTGGACTAGATGACCTCTACTCCTTGCATCCAGGATTTAGGAGCTCTTGGCCCTCAGGCTGCCTGGGTCCCCTGGCCTGGCCTTGCCTGGCCTCTCCCTGCATGTGCAATGGGACGAGAGCAGTGAGGCCAGGCCTATCCTGGTTGGCAAAGAGCTGCCTGAGGTGGGCATGAGAAGGGTTTACAGATACTGAATGGCCAAGGGAAGGGCAGTGGGGTTGATGATGGGGCTGGCTCTTACCAGGCAAGCACTAGGGGTCACAACATAAAACTTCTAAAGGAAGCTATTTTTCACCTGGCTGTCCTTAAGGCATGGTGCTCAGGGCCACCAGCCGTGGTGGAAGCTGGCAGTTCAGCTAGATCCAACAAGGAATTAGGTGGCTGCAAGTGAGAGAGGAACAGTGGAGAAAACCCTGCTCCTATCTCTTCAGTCTCCCCTTCCGCATCCACTCCCTGCCCCTTGTGACGGGAGACTGGGCAAGATGGGCCTCTGGTCTGCCCCAGTCAATGCCAACTCTTCTGTTCCTAAAGGGAGCAGTGAGCTGCATTTTCAACCCCTTCCCCTCGACATTTATGTCAGAGACAAGGGTATTTTGAAAGGGTGATATATTGAATTAGACCAACTGCCTGGTTGGGGGAAGGTTTAGCAAGGTTTTGGAGCACAAAGTTGGCTTCTTCAGCTCATAACGAGGATTTGGTTTTGCTCACGTGGTGGGTACAGGAACAGTGGTATTGCTTCTGGTCCAGTGTGTGGCCTTTCAGGGCAAGTTTGCAGGCCAAGAATATGAGGCTCTCTGGTTTGTGTAACAAGTAACTCGCCGTCCTTGTTTGTGCCTTTGCCAGCCAGCTGCCCATCTCTGAAGGGCCATGATGCTGCTGTCTCCCACCTCCCTAGGTGAGTCTAGGTGGAGGGCAAGTGTTTTGTTCACCTCCTAGAGTATCTGTTTTTCATAGGTACTGCTCAGTGAACAGGGCGGATGTTAGTGTCTGTTTTTCGGGTAGTCCTCCATGATGTTTTCCTTCTTGATGATGGTGAAAAGGGATCTCTGGGACCAGAGGGGATCTACATGAGGCAGTGTCTCACACAGGGCCTACGCTTGGTTTCCCCTCAGTGATCAGAGGTTTATCCCCTTCCCCGCAGCCCTGGGAGACCTGCTCTGGGTCTGGCGGGGACAGGCTCCCTTGAACCCAGTGTGCGTGTGCAGGGGTGTGCGTGTGTGCACGCCTGCGTGTGCTCCCGGAGGTGAAAGCTGCCTGCATATAAAATATTATTAATTGGAGCCTGCGGGGTCCGCATCACACCCTCCCTCCCAATCCCAGTGCCCTGGCTGCAAAGGTGGATGTGATTAATTGTGAGATAAGCCGGAGCGATCATTTGGAATGTCATTAGTGCTTCGGGGAGACATTCATTGGAGACAGACGGTGTTATCCTCCGCTTTATCTTCAACACTGCAGCACTTTTAATACCGCAGTTTAGAAACAAATGGGGGCTTTCGGCTCGGCCCTTCGCCGCGTGTTTATATTTGCGGAAGAATCGCACCGAGGGGGAGTCCCGGGCTCGGCCCCTGATAAATGAACATTAGCACTTTTTCGAACTACTGTATCAACAAAAAGAGCTGCAGGGCCGCAATAATTGGTGAAAAAGCAAACACTCCGCAAAGAGAGGCCGGGTCTGCTCTATGTCCGGCTGATTGATGAACCAGCCACTGACACACAGCAGCTCAGGGGCTTTCCGGGTCGGGGCTCTTCCCCCTCCCCCGAATAATTGCCCCAGCTCAGTGCCCAGGCCCGATGCCCAAGGCGGGGGTCGCCTAGCGCAGGGGGGAAGGGGCGCCGCGGCTTCCCGGGGTGGCGGAGCGGCTCCGGCCGAGATGTCCCGCACCCCTTTGTTCTGCCTCGGGGAGGGGGCGAGGCCTCCAGTAAAGTCAGATCCCCGGATCTCCTTGTTCTGGTGCCTCGGCCTCCTTTCTCCCCGGGCAGCTCGTGCTCGCGGCGGCGACCTTCTGTGCGCAAAGCCGGCCAGGGACAAAGCAGGGGCCGGCAGGCGTGTGCGGCACGGGGAAGTGGGGCGCGATCCCGAGCTCATGGATCCCGGGGGGCTGCCCGTGTGCGGGCCCCGGCGGTGCATGCGAAGGGCTCGGGCCGTAAGGAAGGTGCTTGGCCGCGCTGGCTCCGGACAACGCCCCGCACCAGACGAGCGGGCGCGGAGAGGGGGCGAGCGTGCACCGGGAGAGGAGGGGGTGGAAAGCAGAGTCTGTCGCAAGGGGGGAAGCAGGCACCTCCCTCCCGGCCACGCTCCTCTGAACGCGGGACGCGGCTGGGTAGCTCCCGCCGCCGCCCGCCGGACCCTGCCCCGCTCCCCGGCCACGCGGCGTCCCTGCCTCCCTCCCGCGTGTCCCGTCCCCCGCCGTCCCCTTCGCTCGCTTCACAACCAAACCTTCCTCTCTGCCGAAGCCGGCGGGATTTTCTCCCCCAGCAGAAGGGTTTTATTTTGCGGCTCAGCCGGTACAAACGCCCAGCCCTCTCCCCCCGCGGCTGTCTGTCGGAGGACTTTGCTTCTACCTAAACAGTAAACGCCGGGGGCTTGAAACCTTGTCACTAATTGAGTGGTAACACTTAAGGTGCGGTAGATTTATTAAGAGCTACTGTTCCAGAAACAAGCGATTAGGTTCGCTAGAGTAAACCTCTCCTCGTCCCACCTGCCGGCTACCGGAGCTACTGGAGGTGGCCCAGGGTCCTCGGAGGTCACTCCTCGTTTCCCTTCTGTCTTTGCCGGTGGCAGTTTGGCCCCCAACTTACAATTGTTTCCAGTATTAGGAAGCTCTTGGCCGCTGTTGACTGATCTTAACTTGCTCGACAATCGATGCTATGTGCTCGCCTTCCAGGACTGCTCATTTAAGCGGGGCCGGGCGGGGCCGGGCTCTTGTGTCTGAGCGCCTGGCCCGCGGGAGTCACTTGCCCCTTTTCTGCCCCTGGGGCTCGCGGGTCGCCGCCGGGGGCAGCGGCCTGGTGTGCGGGCAGGGCAGCACCTGGCAGGGGCTGCTCGTCCCCTCGGGACCGGAGGCCCCCGCTTCTCACTCCAGCGCTGGCCGGCGTGCTCGGAGTAGCCTGGGCTCGGCAAGTCCTTCCTTTCCCGACCCGGGTGCTGGAGGCGGCTGGCGGGCTGCCCCCGGCTCCTCTTCCCCGCGGCTGCGCAGCTGTCCGGCCGGGGGATCCCGGGAGCTCGCTCCGTCTCCGCTTGGCTCTAGGCCTGTCTGCGGCTGGTCTCTGCCGGGGCAGCCCCTGGCGCCACGTTGTGAATTCACGGTCCCCGTACCGGGCGTCCCCGTCTGAGCCCGCATATGGGAGCTGGGCCTCCGCCTTCCTTGGCAGCGGCCTGGGCCGCGCTGGGAGCGGCTGCTCGCTCCGGGCGGCCCCGGGTCCCTCCGGCCACCCGCTCCGTCCCGCGGGCGCAGGGCGCAAGGCGCAGCGCAGCGCCGCGGCGGGCCCTCCGCAGAGCCCTCTCGGAGGCTTCATCAGCCCGGCTGGTTGCGGGTCTCACGGGGGCTAAGGGCCTCGGCCCGGCTGCAGCCCAGCGGCTCCCGCCCTGTCGAGAAAGCCGCAGCACCGCGTGTTTTGCCGCCCGCGGGAGCGGGGCCGGGCTCCTCCTGCGGCTTCTCAGCGCCTCTCCGGACTGGAGCTGGCCCCCCGGGGCCTGCGGCGGCGAGGATGGCGGGGGAGGGGGTTGCCGTGTGTCCCCCACGAAGGAGCCCGTCACAAGTAGTGCGGGATACCCGCTGTGG
Source organism: Crocodylus porosus (assembly GCF_001723895.1). Classification (NCBI taxonomy): domain Eukaryota; kingdom Metazoa; phylum Chordata; order Crocodylia; family Crocodylidae; genus Crocodylus; species Crocodylus porosus. Next base: position 20,675,041 of record NW_017728914.1, read on the forward strand.
CCGCCCGGACAGCCCCTGCCGCGCTTCCCCGGCGGCGGTTTAGGGCAAACGAGCAGGCCGCGAGGGGAGCACGCAGGGAGACCTGCGTGTCATGGCCATCAAGCCATGGCCGGACTTCCCCAGCGCCCCCCTGACGTGGGACGGGCTGCAGCCCTCCGCTGTGCAGCAGACACCTGCCTCGGGAGAGGCCGAGCCATCGAAAGGCGCCGGAGGGAGGGAAGAGGCTTGTTGCGCAGAAGGCTGCAAGGTGACGAGGAGCTTCGCAAAGCTTCCCCCCTTCCCCGCCCCCGATCTAACTCCGCTCCCCCCGGAAAGCGGCTGCGGCTGCGGTGGGGAGCGGGACGGGACGGCGCGGGCGCCCGGCGGCGAGGCCGGAGCTGCGGGGCGCGGTGTTTGCAGCTCGTCTGGCGGCGCGCAGCCTCCCCGGGAGATAGGGGCTGTCTGCCCCGGGGAGACGTCCCGGGCCTGCGAATCCGATCCGTGTGGCGAGGCCGCCGCGCCGGACACCGGGGCCGGGTGAGCCGGAGCCGCTGCCCTGACCCGGACCCGAGCCCCCGCAGCGGCGCCTTTCGCAAGCGGCTGGATGGGCCGGGGGCAGCGCACGGGTCTCGGCCGGCTCCCGCCGGGCACACACCGCGAGGCTGCGGCAGCGGGTCCGATCGGCTGCGCGCGCCCGGCTTGTGGAGCTGGGGCCCCCAGGGGCCGGGACGCGCCGCGGGCTTCCCGCTCCCTTCCGCCCGCGGCTCGGGCCCCACGGAGCCGCGCAGCCGGGGGGAGCCCCGTCCAGAGCTAGCTGCCCCCCGAGTCGGCCCCGGGTGTGCCGGTCCCCGGGCTCGGGCTCAGCGCCCGGCGGGGAGCGCCCCGCGCCGCTCCGAGGGGCCGCTTCCGGCAGCGCGGGGTTTTGTGCGGCTGGAAG